>NC_141876.1:301878080-302029080 GCF_056163025.1 Triticum urartu
TTTGAATGATGCACCGGTAAGATTGAAGAACGAGGGATGAAAGCTGGAATGAATAATATTTGAAAAGATGGCCTTCAGAGGAAAGAAAAGGAAAACAAATCATGAAATGCTCCGGATGGGTGAAAAGAATTCTCACAATCAAAACAATTATGAGAGGATGTCATAAGTCTAGCACCATGAATCTTGAAGAGAATGGAGCAAGATATGGAGGAAAAACTCTTCTTCGGTCTTCAAATGTTGAGAATGACGATGAGAAACACCACCATGAATTGTTGAGATACTTCAGGATGACAAATTTAAAGGTTGAGCCAACGGTGAAGAATTTGGAAGACCTTGGTGAAAGACGTTTGACTGATGATAACTCATTCTTACGTCAAACTTCGAAAAGAATTTGAGAGTAACTCCGGGAAAATTAGAAGAGTCAGGTAAGATCCTGGGAAAAGATCTGTGGGTTAGGGCCCACTCAAAAGATACACTGTTGAAATGATTTAAAAGAAAGAGTGTGCCGGTTGAATTAAATGGCTTGAATAAGATAACAATCTCGAAAGAGCTTGAACGAATACAAGTGGAAACACTCTTCGAGATGTCTTCAGCACTCCGGAACAAATGAATAGCGAGAAGAGGATAGTTGAGAGGTGCACCGGCATGAGAAAGCATTTGAAACGAGGAAAAAGGGATATGATTAACACCAAAAGCTTGAATTAAAACCACTGGAGAAGAAAAAGAACGAAGAATCATGAACTAGTAGAACATCTTCAAGAGAACCACCGGGGAAGAACGTTGATTGAAAAGAATGGAGAGACTTCACATCCATAAAATGGATAACGAATTAACAAATCCGAGTCCTTGAAGAAAAAGGGTTGGGAGGGTGGGAAAAACAAAGGCAACTTGGGACGGATGAAACAAACACCGCTGAGAAGAAATGATAATTGATCTTGCTGATGTTGAAATGATCGGATCCACTTGAAGAGAAACACACCGGTTGAAAAGGATTGACAACACAATCTTGATGACCAAGAAGGATTAGTATTCACATAGAAATATGAGAACACCACTTAGGAAAGGTATGGAATCAACATTTAACTTCGAAGCAACTCGAATACCACAACTGAAAACAAAACAAAGGATTGGCTTGCAGAATAAGCCGGAACAAACATATGATAGAGATTTCGTCCGAAGTTTTCATGGTGGGGCCTACACGGGATCGATCGTACAGCACCATCATGTACGAGGCAGTGCACATGACATACGAAGCACCCCCGAGTCAGCATAGCCAAGGGCTCTTTAAGACACAACGAGACCACTGTAAAACCAACCGTGGATAGGAGGACCACCAGACGTCGAACCCCAATTTCATATCATACATCTGTCAGAAAGATATCCTAAGAGCTACTTGAATTCCCACTTATAAACTCCCAAAACTTTCTGGTTATGCAATCAGGTGTTGGGGATACAGGCGAAGCATAATATCTCACCCAAAACTAACAAATCCTACATCCAGTTGTATCCATCCTTCAACACATAACCAAGAAACCTTCGGAAATCATTTACCTCGACCTTCGAAAAGCATCTGTTATACGAGTTATGGAAATACTCCCGAACTCCCGCCCCAGTACTGGGTGGCGTCGAGGTTATCTCACCAACTACTGCATAAAAGAGATATTCGATGTCGGCGAAACTCAGGTATTCCAGAACTGCAACGATAAAATTGTGACGACAACACCTCGGAGCTCAACTCCCCGGGACACTGCCACAACCCCTAAATGTCAGGAGGCACCTAGAACAATGTTCTCGTCACAAAACCATCGGAACGAGTCCAAGATACCCGCGTGATCCTAAATTTTTTTTACTGAAATTTAAGGAGAGAAGATTCAAAACTCTACGTCACGATGCCTCACCAGAGCGATGAAGGGACTGAGGAGTAAAAAGAATCCTACTCTCCGATATATAATCCTAAAGGACTCAAAATATTTTTCTAGACACAACAACGCCAGCGATTCGATCAAGCAGGGGGCTCCTAAAGTCGGGGAAGGCTCTGATTACCAACTTGTAATGCCCACGATGCGGCTATATCTCCCACGTGTCGAAGCACGACTTAGAGGCATAACCGCATTATAAGCAATGTCGCAAGTGGGGTAATCTTCACACAACCCATGTAATGAATAAGAAAAGAGGTACATAGTTGGCTTACAATCGCCACGTCACAGAATGCATAAATATAACATTACAATCATCCAGAGACAATCAAGGTCCGACTACGGAACCAAAATAAAGACAACCCCAAAAGCAACAAATTCCCTAATCGCCCCAACTGGGCTCCACTACTGATCGACTGGAAACGGAACAAATATAACGAGCACGACCTTCATCGAGCTCCTCCTTGAGCTCGGTTGCATCACCTGCACGGGTAACATCGGCACCTGCAACTGGTTTTGGAAGTAATCTGTGAGTCACGGGGACTCAGCAATCTCACACCCTCGCGATCAAGACTATTTAAGCTTATAGGTAGGGGTAAAAGGTATGAGGTGGAGCTACAGCAAGCACTTGCATATATGGTGGCTAACATACGCAAAAGAGAGTGAGAAGAGAAGCCAAAGCACGTTCAAGAATCTATGATCAAGAAGTGATCCTAGACTACTTACGTTCAAGCATAACTCCAACACCGTGTTCACTTCCCGGACTCCGCCGGAAAGAGACCATCACGGCTACACACGGGGTTGATCCATTATAATTAAGTTAAGGTTTCAGGTTTTCTACAACCGGACATTAACAAATTCCCATCAGCCCATAACCGCGGGCACGGCTTTCGAAAGTTCAAAACCCTGCAGGGGTGTCCCAACTTAGCCCATCACAAGCTCTCATGGTCAACGAAGGAAATTCCTTCTCCCAAGACAATCCGATCAGACTCGGAATCCCGGTTACAAGACATCTTGACAATGGTAGAACAAGTCCAGCAAGACCACCCGCTGTGCCGACAAATCCCAATAGGAGCTTCACATATCTCGTTCTCAAGGCACACCAGATAAGCTAAGCGTACGGGAGCCAACGTAACCCAAGTTGCCAAGGGACGGCCCCGCACGGTGCTCTGGGTTGGACCAACACTTAGAGAAGCACTAGCCCGGGGGTTTAAATAAAGATGACCCTTGGGCTGGCCGACCCAAGGGAAAAAGAGGCTAGGTGGCGAATGGTAAAACCAAGGTTTGGCCTTGCTGGAGGAGTTTTATTCAAGGCGAACTATCAAGGGGTTCCCATTATAACCCAACCGTGTAAGGAACGCAAAATCAAGGAACATAACACCGGTATGACGGAAACTAGGGCGGCAAGAGTGGAACAAAACACCAGGCATAAGGCCGAGCCTTCCACCCTTTACCAAGTATATAGATGCGTTAATTAAATAAGAGATATTGTAATATCCCAACAATAGTCATGTTCCAACAAGTAACAAACTCCAATCTTCACCTGCAACTAACAACGCTATAAGAGGGGCTGAGCAAAGCGGGAACATAGCCAAACAACGGTTTGCTATGACAAGGTGGGTTAGAGGCTCATGGCAATATGGGAGGCATGATATAGCAAGTGGTAGGTATCATAGCATAGGCATAGCAAAAGAGCGAGCATCTAGCAAGCTAAGATAGAAGTGATTTCGTGGGTATGGTCATCTTGCCTGAGATCCCGCAAGGAAGAAGAACGAGTCCATGAAGAAGACAAACGGACGAAGTCGGACGGATCCTCATAACTCCGAAACGAAACTGAAGCTAACGGGAGTAGCAACCTGGAAAGAAGCAAGCAACATAGTAAACAACCAACACAAGAACAAGGCATGATGCACAACCAAGCATGATGCATGTCCGGCTTAATGAGGCATGGCATGGCAAAGTGCACAAACAATACTACAAGTTAAGTGGAGCTCAATATGCAACGAGTTGCATATTGACGGAACACCACATTCAAGTTATTTAGTTCGATCTCGTTTATGTACCCAACAATATTAAATGTTGATTAACATGGCAAGAGGTGAAGCATAGTTAAAATAACTATCTAGTCAAGTTTAAATTAAGCCGAAATAAACAAACAACAATTCCGGAAAATCCTCATATGCAAATTAGGGATTTGGTATTGTTCTGTCCTAAAGCATACTTTAGAGTTGTTAAACATGCAAGATGAATGCACCATGTTAAACTAGGAATTTTTCTTCCCCATTTACATATAAAGTTTGTTAGGTGCGGAACTATGGTTATTTTGTTATGAATTAAATCATTTTAACATGGCAATATGAGCAAAATTAAACAAACAACATTTTTAACATTTTTAACATGTCTGAAAGTGGCATATTATTAATCTACACAAAATTCTAAGCATTTTACATATATAGTTTGTTTAATTTGGATGCACGGTTCAACAGTTATTAAATGCATGATGCTGGGGGGGTTTCTGCAAAATTGCAATCCTGCGGATAAAAGCTAAATTCACACACACTGAAAAAAACACTACTGGGCTGAAATCTGGGACAAGCCCAACAATGCACAGGGGCTGGAGGGGGGCTTCTCACATTGGGCTTGGCCCGGTTGGTGCTGGGCTAGATGAGGCAGGCGGCTGGGCCGGATCTGGGCTGCCAGGTGAGGCCGAAGCCTTCCAGTGGTGGCGCGGTCTATGGGCATGGTCAACGAGCGAGTGAGCGGGCTCGATCTCGAACTGCTGCTCGCAGCAGGGTAGGCAGAGGCTGACGGCGAGGGACTTGGCGCACAGAGGAGGCCAGTGGGAGGAAGAGCAGCTCGGGCGCTGCAGGAACGAGCAGGCGCAGCGGCTCCAAGGACATGGCGGGACTACAGGACTACGTCAATCCGGCCGGGTTAGAGGCGGAGATGTAGTGGGGCGATGGAGAGGTTCCGGACGACGGCCATGGAGTCAGGCGGAGCTCCTAGTTGAGGGCGGCGCTACGAAGCTTGGCGGCCAGGGTTCCTGTTGAATGTTGTGAGAGGAGAGAGACATGAAGGTAGATGAGCACAGGAGGGAGGGAAAAGGCACAAGGAAGAAAACAGGGGAAGAGCGGCGATGGCGTCGGAAGGGCGGCTGCACTCCGGTGGTTTGGACGCCGGTGACGCGACGACGGTTGAGGACGAGGCAGGGCTCGGGCGGGGTCAATGGGGCTCGACTGTTGCGGGCACAGGAACAAGGAGGCGAGGTGGTAGGATGGCGGATGGATCGATCTGGCTGGATTTCGAATCGAAGAGCTCGGGCTCGAGCTCTGGTTGGTGGGAGGATGAATGGGAGGATCCCGATGTGGATTCGGTGGAGTGTGGCGGCGGCTAAGGGGGGGGACAAAAGACCTAGATTTTAGGGTTGCTTCCTAGGGGATTGGTCTATATATAGCACTGGATTTGGTTAGGGGCTATTAGGACCCTCCGATAAAAATTGGACGGTTAGAAAAAATAGGCTATGGAGTCCAAAAGGGAAAACGGAGATGTTTTGTAGATGTTCGGGGACGATCCGGACACAACGGTAGCGACAGTCCGAGTGGGGTTCGGGACAACTTTCGTACGCGCGCGAGGGGAGGTCCGCGGGCTGACGAGAGAGGTTAGCTTGGGCCTGGCGGTAGGCAGTGGGCTGTGCAGAAAGCCTTGGGCTGAGAGAAGAGAAGAGAGAGACCCAACAACTATTTTCGGAGACCGAAAACGTCCGACGTGTGCCCGGCTATAATGCCGCTATAGTTTAACGGTTGGGCCATCAAACGAACTCCGAATGTGATGAAACTTGACAGGAGGTCTATCTACACTATAATAAGACCAGACGCCAACTTTCAACCCAATCCAAGAACATTTTCTGGCCACTTATAAAATAATATTTCGGACATGCCGTGGGCGCGTGCAAGTGTGTATGGGCTCAGAACGGACAACAGACGGAACGAGGAGACCGGGACGGATGCAAGTTTTTATAAAACATGATGATGCAATGTGGATGATGACATGGGAAGATGCAACACGCAAGCAAATGACATGGCAACGATAGCGAATAACTTGAAGACACCTGGCACGTCGGTCTCGGGGCATTACAACATTCTTGTGTAACAACAACTGATCAATGTTTTTAGAGACAGTAGCAAAGAATGCTTATGGGTGTCATCCGCGCTGAGGTTGCAGATTTTGAGGTTGAAGATCATTAAGTTCTATTCATTTATTTGCACTGGCATCAATCTTTGATTGCCCAGATGTAATTTCCTATAATATATGTTGGATGTGCAACGTTTTTCCTTGTATGCCGTATGTTTGCTTAGTGTGCCTCGCATTCCAGCTAACTGGTCGTCACGAAGCAAAAAAGTAGTGAAATTATTAGTTAGCATGAATAGTCGTGGGCCCTATATGAAGGAAGCGGGCCCATTCCCTTTAAAGGGCTTCCCTAACAGGCTCGCATGGGCCCAAATTCTCATAGGCCTTTGATTGATCGGTTTTTGTCATGCCCATAATTGCTCGTCGTAATGGGCTCAAATTATAGCTAGGCCGGAATCGACGTTATCTAATTGGGCCTACAGACATGTTCGAACTTTAGCGGGCCCATTAAGTTAATGGGTCATAACCAGGCCGAAAGCTCTATTGGGCCGCTATAATTGAAATGAGCTAATAGTTAATGCTCGACCATGTTACCTCCCGGGTCGTTAATAGGCCGACATCGATGCGAGCAATAAGTGGGCCCATTCGATTTCACAGGTGATACTGAGGTCGGGCTATATATGGCCCAACTATACTGTGGGACTTTAGCAAGCCGAAAGATACAGCGGGCTCGTACTGGACCATGAAGAGCATGGGCTACTAAGAGGCCGAAAGTTAGGTTGGACTGTATATGGCCCAACTGTGTTGTGGGCCTTTAGCAGGCCGAAAGAGAAATCGGGCTGGTATTGGACCATGAAGAGCATGTGCCATTAAGAGGCCAAAACTCAGGTTGGACTGCAAATGGCCCAACTCATTTATGGGCAGTTAACAGGCTGAAAGACACACTGGGCTGGAAATTGGCCCAACACTTAAATGGGTCGCTAAAAGGCCGAAAGACGTACATCCTAAAAATTGGCCCATCCCTTGAATGGGCCGTTAACAGGTCGAAACTACATCGGGCCAATATTGATCCCAAATATATAGCGAGCTATTAACGGGCTCGAACTGGCGATGGGCTGCAATGGTGTCAAATAGTTAATGGCCATTGACAGGCCGAATTGGCACATCTCATATGGACCGTGGGCTTAAATGGACCAGACACAAGTAGCCCTAAATGGGCCACTCTTGGGCGTTGCCACGTGCCAACATATCAAAGGCGCCTCCTGTACAATGAGTGGATGACATCTGTCCCAACACTGAGCCAACATGCGGATCCTCTAGCGAATGAGAATTTTACACGTGGAAAATCCCCATTGGTCGGGGTTGTTAACGGTTATCGGATCCAAACCGGAACCCGATAGCTTAACGGCGACCCGTTATGGTGGATGCCATGTGTCAGTTACCCTTGAAGAAAACACTTCCATGATGCGCGATTTATCGTCATGGAAGTGGACACTTCCATGATGATAATTTTGTTATTGTCATGGAACACTTCTACGACAGCACAGGTATAACTATCTTGATTCTGTCATAAAATCATCATGGATGTACATGCATGAAAGAAAATGTGACCTACCGTGACAAACACGTATCATCATGGAAGTGGGTTTTTTGTACTGTATGCAACAGGTTTACCATCTTGTAATAACACACCTCCTAAACAAATTCCACTAGCATCACATTCAAGCTCAAAAGTCTTATTAAATTTAGGATGTTGGAGTAATGGAGCATGTGTTAACTTATCTTTCAATACCATGAAGGCTTCTTCCTGCGCAGTACCCCAAACAAAAGGCACATTTTTCTTTGTAAGCTCATTGAGAGGTGTAGCAATGGTGCTGAAATCTCTCACCAAACGCCAATAAAACGAGCAAGTCCAAGTAAACTCCTCACTTGTGTGACCATTTTGGGTTGCGACCGACTCTCAATAACTTCAATCTTGGCTTTATCAACATTAACTACATGTGGAGTAACAACATAGCCAAGAAAAGATAATCGGGCGGTGCTAAAGATGCACTTCCCAAGGTTAGCAAACAAACGTGCATCACGTGGAGCAATAAAGACAACATGTAAATGTTCAAAATGTTCCACCAAAGATTTGCTACAAATTAGTATATCATCAAAATAGACTACCACAAATCATCCAATGAAAGCACATAAAACTTCGTTCACCCAATCTCATGGAAGTGCTAGGTACATTAGTTAACCCAAAAGGCATGACTAACCACTAATATAAGCCAAACTTAGTTTTAAATGCTGTTTTACATTCATCTCCCAATTTCATGTAAATTTGATGGTATCCACTATGCAAATCAACTTTGGACAATATTGTAGATCCACTTAACTCATCAAGCATATCATATAGCCTAGGAATAGGATGACAATAGCGAATAGTAATATTATTAATGGATCTACAATCGACACAGATACGCGATGTACCATTCTTTTTGGCACTAGAATAATAGGAACAACACAAGGACTAAGGGATTCACGTATATAACCTTTGTTGAGCAGCTCCTGCACTTGACACATAATCTCATTCGTTTCCTCTGGATTGGGCAGTGATGCACTGGGAGTTAAGTCAATCTGATGATCGATCCCTCAAATAGTTGGTAATCCCAGTGGAACGTCTTGTGGAAACAAGCCAGTGAACTCCTACAAATTGTTAGTGATATCAAGAGGCAAAGAGGAAGGCACATCCTCAAATGAAAATAATGCCTCTTTGCACACAAAAGCATAGCAAACAGATTTGCTGAAATCTAGATCATCAATATTAGATTTGGTGGCAAGTAATAATCCACTTTTCAATTTAATTTCAGAGGCAACATAAGATGACGGTTTGTTATTAGGCTTCATTTGTTGCTCAAATTCTTTTGCCACAATCTGATTTTCACTCTTGCCTTGCTCCTGTTTTGGTTTACTAGCTCTAGTAAGAGCATCTTTCAAAATGTGTTCGTGAGACATAGGAAGCAAAGTAATATGTTTATCCTTATGAACAAGACTACACTAATTGTTTCTACCATGGTGTATGATACTTCCATTTTGCATCATGTTTTATGTTGATATTTATTGCATTATGGAATGTTATTTCACTTTATAATACAATTCTTACGTATTTTCTCTCTTTATTGCAAGTTACACATGAAAAGGGAGATTGGCGGCAGCTGGAATTCTGGACCGGAAAGGACTATATCGGAGGCACTTTTTCTAAACAATTCCAAATGATTTGAAAATTGACGGAGATTTATTTTTGAATATATTAAAATTATTGGCGAAAGAAATTCCAGAAGGGGACCCACCAGGCAGTCACGAGCCAAGGGGTGCCCCCCCCCCCCGAGCTTGTGGTGCCCCTGGCTTGCCTCCGGGCCACATCTTCTCCTATGTGGTACCATTTGACCTGGAAAAATCAGAAGGAAGGTTTCAGGATGAAGCGTTGCCGTCTTGAGGCAGAAGCTGGGCAGGAGGACTTTTGCTCTCTGGCAAAGAGATTCTACGGGGGCAACATCTCTCCGGGAGAGGGAAATCAAAGTCATCGTCATCACCAACAAACCTCTCATGTGGGAGGACTAATCTTCATCAACATATTCACCAGAACCATCTCATCTCAAACCCTAGTTCATCTCTTGTTATTCATTCTTTGTCTCAAAACCACAGATTGGTACCTGTTGGTTGCTAGTAGTATTGATTACATCTTGTAGTTTATGCTAGTTGGTTTATTTGGTGGAAGATTATATGTTAAGATCCTTGGTGCTATTCAATACCCCTCTGATCTTGATCATGAACATGATTTGTGAGTAGTTACTTTTGTTCTTGAGGACATGGGAGAAGTCTTGTCATAAGTAATCATGTGAAAATTTGGTATTCGTTTGATATTCTGATGATATGTATGTTGTTGCTTCCTTTAGTGGTGTCATGTGAACATCGACTACATGACACTTCACCATATTTGTGCCTAAGGGAAGGCATTATGGAGTAGTTATTAGATGATGGGTTGCTAGAGTGATAGAAGCTTAAACCCAGGTTTATGTGCTATTCCGTAAGGGGCTGATTTGGATCCATATGTTTCATGCTATGGTTAGATTTTTCATAATTCTTCTTTCGTAGTTGTGGATGCTTGCAAGAGGGGGTAATCATAAGTGGGAGGCTTGTTCAAGTAAGAACAACACCCAAGCATAGATCCACCCACATATCAAATTATCAATGTAACAAACGTGAATCAAACAAACATGATGAAAGTGACTAGATGAGTTCCCGTGTGTCCTCAAGAACACTTTGATTATAAGAGACCATTCCGACCAGTCCTTTGATACAAAAAGGGTTGGGCTACCTAGCTTCACCTTTGTTACCGTTACTACATATTGCTCCTTACAAATTACCTTTCTATCAAACTATCTGTTACCGATAATTTCAGTGCTTGCAGATAATACCTTCCTAAAAACCGGTTGTCATTTCCTTATGCTCCTTGTTGGGTTCGTCACTCTTACTTATGGAAAGGACTACGATTGATCCCCTATCCTTGTGAGTCATTGATACTATTTTCTGGCACCATTGTCGGGGAGTGAAGCGCCTTTGGTGAGTGAAATTTGGTAAGGAAACATTTATATTACGTGCTGAAATTTACTGTCACTTGTTACTATGGAAAACAATCCTTTGAGGGGTTCGTTTGGGGTATCTTCACCTAGACCGGAAGCACAAATATTATGGGATTCCTCAAACTACTTCACTATTGCACCTACTAAAAATATTTATTATGAGATTCCTTCGGGTATGTGTCGGCGTGGAAGCAAGATCACCTATGGGGCAGGGGTGCCCCTTTCTGGTTCGGCAAGGGGATGGTCACATTGCACAAAGAGCGAAAACAGCAGGGGCAGCACGGTGGTGGACAGCTCCCTTTTACCCAAGTGCAGCCCGCTTTGTAGTGTAAAACCCTACTTCTCCTCTAGTGGATTGATCTGGAGGAACATGAAGGCACGACGTGCCCCAGCCCGGCAAGGTCGCCTCGGGGGGAGCAACGTGCACGTACAAGTGTTAGGGGGTCTAAAAATCCAACCCTTTGCTACGTTGCCATGGGCCTCCTTTTATAGCTTAAGGGGTGACCATAGTGGCAAAACATTCATTTTGATGTGATTAGATAGCTAGCATTGCTATCATACCTAACTCCGGAAATTAGGACAAAGTGCATTAAATGCACTTCTAGGTGTCATGCTGAGGTCGAAGCCCGTCAAGTCTATCGTGCCGCTTATGCATCCTTTCCTTAATAGCGCAACACACCATATAGACGGGTGTCAATAAAGCTAATCTCCTTCCCGCCATGCTGCCACGTGCTCAACGGGATCCACCGTGTTATTTGAGACCTTGACACCGCACTGATTAATGACTTGGGTGCAATGATGTGAGGCGGTGGCATTTTGGCGAAGGCCTGCCAGCAGGGAGTCCGGCAGGATCTGATCTTGGCGGCCTCGGCAAGCCTTACAGGGGGAATTGGTCTTGCTCTTTTAGGTGCAGCCTCGACCTGGTCGGGCTCTCCTGACCGGCAACGGAGGCTTCCTTGAAGTGCTTTCTTGCTCACTTGATCTTCTTGAACTTAATACGCCTAGCAAGGCCAGTTTCCCTGGGAGGCCATGCCGGTCTGTGCACCAGTCAAGGAGGAAAAACACCCCTATTTGTGTACACTGACATTAGCCCCTGGGCCTAAGCCATATGCACCGCGGGCGTCGTTGGGTTAGGCTCAAACAGTGCACAGACACGCGGCAAAAATCCGCTGTCCATGCAATGATGTCTTTACTGATTTGTCAACCACACGTCCACTCCATGCAGTTACTATGAGTTGTGGAATCATGCTATTGCAGCGGCTACTGGGTAGTGCGCCTATTAAAGGCGGTTGTGCGCGGGGGGGGGGGGGGGGGATGGAGAGCCAGCCCCCTCGCATGGTTCCAACAAAACATGGCAAACACGAAGGAGCACTGCTCATTCATACCCATCGCCCCTCCTGCTTCGTCTTCTTCCTTGCGACGGAAACTGCTTCTGCCACCACCACCCTTCTCCATGACATACCAGATCCCTCCCTTCTCTCCACTGAAAGAAAATGGGGTGCAAGAAGAGTGCCATGAAGGGAAAGTAGGTGGCCAAACCGGAAGACCCGAAGGCTGAAAAGAAGAAAGAGGCGCAAGCGTTGGTTCAGCGGCAGCAAGAGAATGTAGTTTTCTCATAGTCGGACTTGGATGGCAACTCTCTGATCCATAGGTACACCTATATGTGGGGTAGAAAAACCAAGGGCCATGGTGAACCAGTTGTCATTCCTGAGGGATCCAAGGTTCCAGCGGACTCGTATCCCTTCTTCTATGCGTATTTTTATTGCGGGTGAGGGAGTCCTGGATTAGGGGGTGTTCGGGTAGCCAGACTATACCTTCAGCCGGACTCCTGGACTATGAAGATACAAGATTGAAGACTTCGTCCCGTGTCCGGATGGGACTTTCCTTGGCGTGGACGGCAAGATTGGCGATGCGGATATTCAAGATCTCCTACCATTGTAACCGACTCTATGTAACCCTAACCCTGTCCGGTGTCTATATAAACCGGAGGGTTGTAGTCCGTAGGCAATCAACTCCATATACAACAATCATACCATAGGCTAGCTTCTAGGGTTTAGCCTCCTTGATCTCGGGGTAGATCTACTCTTGTGCTACCCATATCATCGATATTAATCAAGCAGGAGTAGGGTATTACCTCCATCGAGAGGGCCCGAACCTGGGTAAAAACATCGTGTCCCTTGTCTCCTGTTACCATCCGGCCTTAACGCACAGTTCGGGACCCCCTACCCGAGATCTGCCGGTTTTGACTCCGACATTGGTGCTTTCATTGAGAGTTCCTCTGTGTCGTCGCCTTTAGGCCCGATGGCTCCTTTGATCATCAACAATGATGCCGTCCAGGGTGAGACTTTTCTCCCCGGACAGATCTTCGTCTTCGGCGGCTTCGCTCTGCGGGCCAATTTGCTCGGCCACCTGGAGCAGATCGAACGCTACGCCCCTGGCCATCAAGTCAGGTTTGGAAGCTTAAACTACATGGCTGACATCCGCGGAGACTTGATCTTCAACGGGTTCGAGCCACGGCCAAGCGCGCCGCACTATCTCGAGGGGCATGATCTAGCTCTGCCCCCGGACAGTGTCCTGGAGGCCGCACACACATCGGTTCCGACCCCTAACTCGGAGCCTATTGCGCCAATCGAGGATGAGCGGTTGGACGTCACCTCAGGGGCTGCGATCCCGAAAGCGATCGATCCGAACGCTAGCCCCGCACTCTGCACGACCCGTGACTCCGAGGATCCGGACTCCGAACCCCCCGCGCCCCTGCCAATCGAATCAGATTGGGCGCCGATAATGGAGTTCACCGCCGCAGACATCTTTCAGCATTCGCCCTTTGGCGACATCCTGAATTCTCTTAAGTCTCTCTCTTTATCAGGAGAGCCCTGGCCGGACTACAGTCCGTGAGGGTGGGATACGGACGATAAGGAAATTCAAAGCCCACCCACCACCCACATTGTAGCCACTATCGACGATCTAACCGACATGCTTAACTTCAGCTCCGAAGACATCGACGGCATGGACGACGATGTAGGAGACGAACAGGAACCAGCACCTGTAGGGCGCTGGAAGGCCACCTCGTCATATGACATATATATGGTGGATACTCCAAAAGATGGAGATGGCGATGGAACAGTGGGGGATGACGCCCCCAAGAAACAGCCAAAGCGCCGGCGTCAGCGGCGCCGCTCTAAATCCCGCCAAAGCAAAAACGGTGATTCCGGCAAGGGAGATAATACTACCCCGGAT
Organism: Triticum urartu; assembly: GCF_056163025.1. Taxonomy (NCBI): domain Eukaryota; kingdom Viridiplantae; phylum Streptophyta; class Magnoliopsida; order Poales; family Poaceae; genus Triticum; species Triticum urartu. The sequence goes on from NC_141876.1 coordinate 301,891,990, forward strand.
AGCGCCGAAGAACACCCACCTCAGCAAGATTCACCACAGGAAGATGGAGAAGCCAGCCCTCATGAGAGAGCGGCAGACCGAGAGGTCGAGGATGATAACTATACGCCTCCCTCCGAAGACGAGGCAAGCCTCGATGACGACGAATTCGTCATATCATCAGACCCCGCCGAACAAGAGCGTTTTAAACGCAGGCTTTTAGCCACGGCAAGAAGCCTCAAGAAAAAGCAGCAACAGCTTAGAGCTGCCCAAAATTTGCTAGCTGACAGATGGACTGAAGTCCTTGCGGCCGAAGAGTATGAACTCGAAGGCCCCGCCAAGAGTTACCTGAAGCACAGGCCGCTACCCCGATTAGAGGAGGAAGCACCTACATCACCAGCGCATGACATGGCAGACCGGCCACCTCGCGGCCGCGACAGAGAGGCCTCTCGGCCCTCCACCCAAGCCATGCCCCAACGCCGCTCAACTAAGGCACGGGAAAATGCGCCCGACCTGCGAGACATACTGGAGGATAAGGCAAGACAAACAAGATCGATCTACGGATCGCGCAGGCGCCCTACGGATGTGACAATGATCTTCACTCCGGATACAACAAATCCGGCCGGGCCGAACACAACAAACATAGCTCTTCCGAGCTGCGTCATGATATAGCCCAGTACAGAGGCGCTGCACACCCGCTATGCTTCACGAATGAAGTAATGGATCATAAAATCCCAGAGGGTTTCAAACCCGTAAACATCGAATCATACGATGGCACAACAGATCCGGCGGTATGGATCGAGGATTATCTCCTTCACATCCACATGGCACGCGGCGATGATCTACACGCCATCAAATACCTCCCGCTCAAACTTAAAGGACCGGCCCGGCATTGGCTTAACAGCTTGCCAGCAGACTCAATCGGTTCTTGGGAGGACCTGGAAGCCGCATTCCTCGACAACTTCCAGGGCACTTACGTGCGACCACCGGATGCCGACGACTTAAGACACATAATTCAGTAGCCAGAGGAATCGGCCAGACAATTCTGGACACGGTTCCTAACAAAGAAAAACCAGATAGTTGACTGTCCGGACGCAGAGGCCCTAGCAGCCTTCAAGCATAACATCCGCAACGAGTGGCTTGCCCGGCACCTGGGACAGGAAAAGCCGAAATCCATGGCAGCCCTCACGACAATCATGACCCGCTTTTGCGCGGGAGAAGACAGCTGGCTAGCTCGCAGTAGAAACTTATCAAAGAACCCTGGTGATACTAAGGACAAAAGTGGCAGGACACATCAGAATAAGCAAAAACGCCGCGTTAGCAACGACAGCAATGAAGACACGGCAGTCAATGCCGGATTCAAAGGCTATAAATCCGGTCAGTGGAAAAAGCCATTCAAAAAGAATACTCAGGGCCCGTCCAGTTTGGACCGAATACTCGATCGCTTGTGCCAGATACATGGCACCCCCGGAAGGCCAGCCAATCACACTAACAGGGGTTGTTGGTGTTCAAGCAGGCAGGCAAGTTAAGGGCCAAAAACAGAGACAAGGGGCTGCACAGCGACGACGAGGAGCCCAAGCCGCAGAACAATAATGGACAGAAGGGCTTTCCCCCACAAGTGCGGACGGTGAACATGATATACGCAACCCACATTCCCAAGCGGGAGCAGAAGCGTGCGCTACGGGACATATACGCGATGGAGCCAGTCGCCCCAAAGTTCAACCCATGGTCCTCCTGCCCGATCACTTTTGATCGAAGGGACCATCCCACTAGCATCCGTTATGGCTGCTTCGCCGCATTGGTTCTCGACCCAATCATCAACGAATTTCATCTCACAAGAGTCCTCATGGACGGTGGCAGTAGCCTGAACCTTCTTTATCAGGATATAGTGCGGAAAATGGGCATAGATCCCTCAAGGATTAAGCCCACAAGAACGACCTTTAAAGGCGTTATACCAGGTGTAGAAGCCAACTGTACAGGCTCAATAACACTTGACGTGGTCTTTGGATCCCCGGACAATTTCCGAAGCGAAGAGTTAATCTTTGATATAGTCCCGTTTCGCAGTGGCTATCATGCCCTGCTCGGACGAACCGCATTCGCAAAGTTCAATGCGGTGCCGCACTACGCATATCTCAAGCTCAAGATGTCAGGCCCTCGAGGAGTAATTACGGTCAACGGAAACACCGAACGCTCCCTCCGTATGGAGGAGCATACGGCGGCTCTCGCAGCGGAGGTACAAAGTAGCCTTCTCAGGCAATTCTCCAGTCCGGCCATTAAAAAGCCAGACACTGCCAAGCGCGCCCGGAGTAACCCACAGCAGGACCGCCTGGCACACTCTGAGCAAGCGTAGCAATGCGGCCCCAACCCCAGCTTTCGCGACATAGCGAAACTAGTACCTCGCGTACATAACTACGCCCTTGAAATACCATGGGCACAGGGGAAGGGGCACAATAACGGCACACCCAAAATACGGCCTAAAACGTACTAGGGGCTGCCGGATTCTTTTTTTAATTTTTTCTTACTTTCAGGACTCCATACTTCGGACGACCTGTTCGGCAATTCGACTGTCGCACAAACGATGCAAGACCCAGGGAGGCAGACAAGCCATGCCGCATTATGGAACTCCCAGCTGGTCTCTGTTACGAGCGGTATACCTATTTTAAATACAATTCCGTGGCCTACCCCTGGTCAGGACATACTGAATAGTCCAATATCTTTTGCTTACCGCACTATTTGTATCGTTCGGCTTTGATAAATAGCCTCTCTATAAACAATGCTTAGCTTCTTGTCTATTTTGTGCATTATCTTCTTTTCACATTTATGTTCATTAAATGACATGATTGCACCCGTACACCATGGTACGGCAAACACGCCAGGGGCTTCAGTACCCCTCATAATGGTGTGAGAAGTCCGTACACTTTCACAAGTGCGGCACCCCGAACTTATAGCACTATATGCATTGGCACCGAGTCATGATTTGGGTCAATAGTTGGGTTTGCCCGGCTCCTATGTTTTGGTGCCTTACGTTCCACTTTATCGGCTAAGGTAGCACTAGGAGAACCACTGCGATTGTGCCCCGGTTCAGCTGGGTTAAGCACCTCAGTGGAGAAAGCTAAAACTGACTGTCATGATGTGGCGAGAGACCGTCGATGTTCGAGAGGTTTTTCGAGTCCTTAAAGGCTTATGCCGCTTCGAGCGAGGAGCTGGCTTTGTCCGGCCAAGGCGTGGATAGCGCCCCAAACTCGGTCTTCCGAACTAGGGGCTTTGCCGAAATTTAAAATTATAGAGTTCTATGGCTAAGTGAGAGTGTTCAAGCATTATAGTCCGATTGCCTGGTTCGTTGTGCTGAGCGCCTCCCTCGAAGGACCCAACTATGGGAAAAAGAGCGCTCAGGTTTATCCCGAACACCCCAGCACTAGTGGCATGGGGCAGAAGCCGACGACTGGCCATCTCTCAATTTTTGATAAATGGCCACACAGAAAGTAATATTTTAAATTCAATAAGCATTGCTTAGCGCATATGAACAAGTTTTCAGCGCACAGGATAAACACGAGCGAGTTCATTCAAATATCACATCCTTGGTACATTCATCTGCCACAAGGCGGGCACCTGCAAGAACATCCTTGTAGTAGTTCTCGGGCTTGCGATGCTCCTTCCCCGACGGCGGCCCGTCCTTCACAAGCTTCTCACCGTCCAGCTTACCCCAGTGCACCTTTGCACGGGCAAGGGCCCGACGGGCACCTTCGATGCAGACGGAGCGCTTGATGACCTCATGCCTCGGACAGGCCTCCACCAGCCGCCGCACCAGCCCGAAATAGCTCCTAGGAAGGGCCTCTCCGGGCCACAGCCAAATTATGAAGCCCTTCATGGCTTGCTCGGCCGCCTTGTGGAGCTCGACCAGCTGTTTCAGCTGGTCGCTCAAGGGCACAGGGTGTCCGGCCTTAGAATACTGAGACCAGAACACCTTCTCCGTCGAGCTACCCTCTTCAGCTCGGTAGAATGCGGCGGCGTCGGATACGCTGCGGGGAAGATATGCGAATGCCCCTGGAGAGCTCCGGATTCGGGTAAGTAACAGGTAGTTCACTTTTATATTTCTGCTTTGCATAAAGAATGCCTTACCCGCTGCTATCTTCGTCATCTCCTCCAACTCTTGGAGGGCCTTTTGGGCTTCGGCCTTGGCAGACTTGGCAGCCTCTAGGGCCGTTGCAAGCTCGAATGCTTGCGCCTTCGACTCTAGCTCCAAACTCTCATGTTTTTTCATGAGAGCCTGAAGCTCATGCTGCACCTCGCCGACCTGAGCCCCAAGTCTGTCTTGCTCGGTGCGCTCCGCGGCCGTTTTCTTTTCGGCCTCAGACAGCGCCTGCTTAAGGGTCGCCACCTCAGTCGTGGCCCCTACAATAAGCAGTACAATCCTGTTACTCTTTTTGCAATCAAGCCTTTTTATAGGCACTTTTTCTGTAAGGTATTTCTTACCTTCTTCCTCCTCGAGTCGCCGCTTGGCAAGGCCGAGCTCTTGCTCGGTCCGCTCGAGGTCCTGCTTCAGGACACCCACCTCCGCAGTCAGTGCGGCGGTGGATAGCAGCGAAGCCTGCATACGCATATTGACTCTTTTTTTAGACTCCTCTGAAATTTAATAGATCCTCTATTCGGCTTTTCTTTCCGAACGCCAAACAGAGCATCAGGGGCTACTGTCTATGCGGTAATATTTTTACATATTTTTACTTACCTCGAAGCCTGTTAGAAGGCTAGCGCAAGCTTCAGTTAGTACGCTCTTGGCGGACTGAACCTTCTGGATCACCGTACTCATAATAGTACGGTGCCCCACGTCGATGGAGGCGTCGTCAAGCACCTCCAGCAGATTGTCCGGCACCTCCGGTTGGACGGAGGCCGCCGGCTCAGAAGGCTTGCTCCTCTTGGAAGGAGTTCGCCTACCGCGGTCCGGAACTGATTCCGGCGCGGTGTCCGGCACAAAGCCGGACTTAGAGCCCTGGGGAGCCTTATCCCCTTCACTCCTGGAGTCCGGGAGGTTGCCTTGCGGCTCCTCTGGGACCACCTCCTCCTACCCCGGAGCTTGTCGCGACGCCACTTCGGCGTCGTCCGCAGTGCGGGGGGAGACAGCGGGCGGAACTGAGTTCACGTCCGATGAGTCCAGGGAGCCGCCCGACGATTCGTTGAATTCGGCCCGGGGCGGACTGCATAATTACATTCGACATTAGGGAAAGTTGTGCAACAAAGGAACATCATGAGTTACTCTGATATCCAAACTTATGATTTCGCCGGATGCTTGGCCCTGTTTGGCCACTCCTCTTTGCCCTCTTCGGCGTTGGGGGCATAGTCCGGCGGAGGGTCTTCCTTTTCCTAGACCCCTCGGCCTCCCCCGTTGGGGAGGCCTTCCTCTTCTCTCCTCCCTCCGCTGGGGGGGGAGAGTTTTCTTCTTCCTCCTCCTCGTTTTCGCGGGAGGAGGGCGTCTCGGACTCGTCAGATGACAAGTCCGACACCACCACGTTGCGGGCACTCTTTCGAGTCCCCCTGGTCCTCTTCTTCTTGGCCTTCTTCTCCGGCACCACATAAGGTGCCGGAACCATCAGCTTCACTAGTAGAGCTGGGGCTGGGTCTTCGGGCAGCGGAGCCGGACAGTTAATCGGTCCAGATATCGCCCGCCAAGCCTGTCAAAGGTAAGGGAGTTTAGATCCTGCATAGAGTCAAACTATGAAAAAAGCTTAACATCCTGTAAAAGGTGTAGATGGCTTACCTCGCTAGTGTGACGCTGTGAGCTATATCCGCGGTCCACAGAAGCAGATGCGGGAGCCTCGGCGCCCTTGAATAGCATCTTCCAGGCGTCTTCGTACGTCGTGTCGAACAGCCTGCTGAGGGTTTGATGCTGCGCCGGGTCGAACTCCCACAGATTAAAATCCCGTTGTTGGCACGGGAGGATCCGGCGGACGAGCATAACCTGGATTATATTAACAAGCCGGACTGGCTTGTTCACCAGGGACTGGATGCATGTTTGCAATCCGGTCACCTCTTTTTCGTCACCCCACGACAGGCCCGTCTCTTTCCAGGACATAAGCCGTGTGGGGGGTCCGGATCGGAACTCGGGGGCTGCGGTCCATTCCGGATCGCGTGGCTCGGTGATATAAAACCACCCGAATTGCCATCCCTTTAGGGTCTCCATGAAAGAGCCATCGAACCATAGGACTTTGGCCATCTTGCCCGCCATGGCGCCTCCGCACTCCGCCTGGCTGCCGCGCACCACCTTGGGCTTGATGTTGAAGGTCTTGAGCCAGAGGCCGAAATGGGGGCGGACGCGGAGAAAAGCCTCGCACATGAGGATAAACGCCGAGATGTTTAGGATGAAGTTCAGAGCCAGATCGTGGAAATCCAGGCCGTAGTAGAACATGAGCCCCGGGACAAATGGGTGGAGTGGAAAACCCAGTCCGCGGAGGAAGTGGGGGAGAAATACTACCCTCTCATGGGGCCTTGGGGTGGGGAGAAGCTGCTCCTCTTCGGGAAGCCGGTGCGCGATGTCCTTGGACAGGTATCCGGCCTTCCTTAGATTCTTGACTTTGCCCTCCGTGACGGAGGAGACCATCCACTTGCCTCCCGCTCCGGACATTGCTGGAGAAGGTTGAGGTGGGAAGTGCGGGCTTGGGCGCTGGAGCTTGGGTGCGCTGGAGATGGATAGGCAAGGGAGGAACAAGGCGTAGGTAAAGAGGTGGATCCTTGTCCCCTTATATGGGCGTATGCGGTTGTGCGTTCCCACCTGCCTAGTAAAACTCGCTTGCCTCCCAAGCGCCGTGATAAGTGGCGCGGTTGGGTTACCCACGTCCGTATTGATGAGAATCCCGTAAAAGGGGGGTACACGATCTCTGCTTTGACAAGACGTGCCAACGAAACCGCCTCGCAAAACACGCTGAGGTGGAAAAGTGAAAACGATTCGAGTGAAGGACTTGGCTTTAGTGTGTTGACGCACTGCGGAATACGTCAGCAGATTTGATTTGTGTTAATATTATTCTCTCTATGACAATATGTGGGAGCTTATTTTGCAGAGCCGGACACTACTCTTGGTGTTTACAATCTTCTATGAAGGACTTGGAGGAGGAACCCGCCTTGCAATGTCGAAGACAATTTGCGCGCTGGACTCGTCGTCATTGAAGCCTGGTTCAGGGGCTACTGAGGGAGTCCTGGATTAGGGGGTGTTTGGGTAGCCGGACTATACCTTCAGCCGGACTCCTGGACTATGAAGATACAAGATTGAAGACTTCGTCCCGTGTTCGGATGGGACTTTCAAGCTTGGCGATGCGGATATTCAAGATCTCCTACCATTGTAACCGACTCTATGTAACCCTAACCCTGTCCGGTGTCTATATAAACCGGAGGGTTGTAGTTCGTAGGCAATCAACTCCATATACAACAATCATACCATAGGCTAGCTTCTAGGGTTTAGCCTCCTTGATCTCATGGTAGATCTACTCTTGTACTACCCATATCATCAATATTAATCAAGCAGGAGTAGGGTATTACCTCCATCGAGAGGGCCCGAACCTGGGTAAAAACATCATGTCCCTTGTCTCCTGTTACCATCCGGCCTTGACGCACAGTTCGGGACCCCCTACCCGAGATCCGCTGGTTTTGACACCGACAGCGGGCTTCCCTCCCCCTTTCTCTCATCTCTTCAGCGCCATGATGCATGCCTTTGGCTTTCACCTGTTGGGTTTCACACCAATGCGATGACTTGCATGACTTGGATATGTTCCGCCACTTCTATATCCCCCACATCAAGGACAAATCCTTTTCGGGGAATTTATCTTGGATTCCGCAGTAGAAGAAGGAAGACTGGGATTACCTTGGGGGACAACTACACGACAGGTGGGAGAAGTGGACAGGTGACTGGTGTTGGATTCAGGACCCCGAAGCCCCTTCGTTCTACATGTCGTGGACCAAATGTGTGGTACGTGGCAAAGATTGGAGCAACCTGGGCGCTACTGATGAGGAACTCTGCCCAACGCTGAATAGAATTGCCTGCCTCAAGGCTCCTGAGCTCACCATCGAGCATGTGGGAGCTGATTTCCTCTGGCGTCGCATTGCTCCTTTGCAGAAGAGGGATTGGTTTGCCTGGGAGTACAAGAACACCGTGGACTGGATGCGGCTTTATCCCGGCATTGCCAACAACGTGACACTCATGAGCCATGCCTGGCTGTGTGAACAACTGTTCCACAAGGCCGGCACCTTCCACTTGGCGGCAAGGATCGTCCCACTACATATTAACTCTGCTCTTGATCAGATCCTCAAGTGGATGTCGGACTACAATGCCAATGGGGTCAAGTCGGTTTGGCAATTACCCAACTTGGAAGATGAGATGGACTGGGCCTCTAGCTTAGAGTGATAGCCACCAGGAAGGAAACAGAGTTCACCAAGGGCACCAATGAGGAGGAGCAGGAGTACATATGCAGTAGGCTCGAGGAAGCCCAAAGGCTCAAGGGTGCTGCAGCACCTGATGATGAGGAGGAGGATGACGAGAATTCCTCATAGGAGGAGCGTGTTGATGAAGAGATTGTTGGGCTTTAGGCGACAGGAGCCACGGCTGCCTGGACGGAAGCAGCCGGGGCAGAAACTGCCGGGACAAAGGCTGCCGAGGCTGAGGGGGCCGAAGCGCCCGAAGAAGGACTCGAAGCGGGCCATCAGGCCCCGGAGCCGAAGCGCCGCCTTTGCAAGAGAGGCAGTAGGGAGCCGGTGGTGTCGTCTTCGTCACGGGCTGGGCCCAAGGTGAAGAAGATGACCGCCAAGGGCAACAGGGAGGATACTATGCGCCGGCATTCAGCCCGCCTCACTCAAGTCCCAACACCGTCTTCCCAGCATAGGGTTGTGAAGGGTGTTTGCCACACGCCGTCGTCGAGCCTAGTCCCGGTAGTGAGCAGGACGCCTCCACCACTAAAAAGGGCTAGGGAGTCACTAATGAAGCTATGTACCTGGGGTAGGGGCACAGACCCATCTAAAGAGTCCTACCCAAGGGCATCCCTAGAAGAAATCACCTATCAATCGACTTGAAGGTACTCCACTCGACAGGTTCAAGACACTCGACCAAAAAGCTACCATTCGACCACGAAGCTAATCACTCGACTGCCAGGAGACCTACAGTCACTCCGTAGGCAAACGGTCAGCTGTTAAGTAGTCTTCATGGTCATTATAGCACTTTATTAGAGGCGTTACCAGTAACGCCCAATCTTAAATGTACTTTAAACCCTGCATTACTGAGGGCAGGAGGGGGCCGGCGAACTCTATATAAGCCACCCCCCTCCTCAGTAGGAAGGGTTCGCACCCCTGTAATCCATACACGCATAATCCAGTCGACCGCCTCCGGGCTCCGAGACGTAGGGCTATTACTTCCTCCGAGAAGGGCCTGAACTCGTAAACCTCGCGTGTAACAACTTCCCAATAGCTAGGATCTAGCCTCTCCATACTCACCCCCCTACATCACTGTCAGAGTTAGAACCACGACAGTTGGCGCCCACCGTGGGGAAGGAATCTTAGCGCTTAATTAGAGAAGTTGCGATCTTTTCCGATCCCTTTGATCATGGTTACTTGCGGAGTTTTGGTGGAGGGCCGCGAGATCTGTCTCGGCGCGCTCACCTTCATCGCCGATGACTCCGCCTGGCTTCAGGAGGCACCGCTCGACATCGACGCGCTCCCCGTCCGCGGCGCGACGCAATTCCGCACATGCGTTCGTGGCGTCCTCCTGCGGCAGCCGTCGACCCAGTATCGGTCGATCCCTGCGTCGTCTCCCCGCCCTGTCTCCCACCAGCGCAAGCGCTCCGGTCGGTCGAGACTTCAGCGGTGGGTGAGGCACGCCGTGGCCCGCCAGTCGGCCGCCCCACAAGTTGCGGCAATCGAGCCTGTCGAGTCCCTCTATGGCCTGTTCGACCTGTCGACTGGCTCCGTGGGGACCGCATCCGAGTGCTACAGCAGCGACCCAGCGGCTGAGGTTCTGGCGGTCAATGGGACACACAGTCCCCCCGGTTTCCCTCGCGCTGACGGAGCTATGGGCGGAGGCGACCCGTCGCGTTCCCACGATGAGTATCTGCCCGAACCTCTCACGTCGTTACAGCGGGAGGAGCTTCGCCGCCGGAACATGGACGCACTCCACACTCCTATTGTCGGAGAAACACCCGAGGCCCAGGCCTTGGAGGACGTGCACCTTGCTAACCTGGCCAAGCGCACTCGACTGGTGAATCTCCAGCGAATACTCGATGAGCAAGCGCGTCGGCGGGCTCCCGAGTCCAGTCGACGTCCGCTAGCTCCCGAGTCCAGTCGGCGCCGGCCCTTCTCATCGCCTCAGGTATATCGAACCCCAGTTCAGAATTTGGCCGCCGCAGCCCATATAGCAGAATCAATTCAGCCATCCCAGTCAGAGGTAGGCAGGGGCTTGTTGCAGATCAGAGCATTGCTCCGGGCGGCAGGAAACCAGAATTCCACCGTTTCTCAGTCGCGGGATAGGATCCACAGTCGATCCGTTGCAGCAGACATGGTCCAGTCGGCCCACAGCCCGAGATCGCCCTCGAGGCGTGAGGGACGTGATGACCGGCATGATCATTATAGGAGGAATGAGCAGTATGATCATCGATTCGGTCGAGATGATCGACGTCGAGTGCCAACCCCTCCCCCGAGGAGCGGGTCATATGCGCCTCGACGACAAGATGACAGACGCCCTCACAGTGTTGGGCAGAGAATTCCAGTCGACCCCAGAGACCCAGGCTTTGATGCGAGGTCTATCCTCGTTCAAGGTTTGGTCGACAGGAACAGGGCTCATCGAGAGGGCCACAACAGAGATGCGCCTGCCAGCAGCAGCAGAGTACGTGTTTCAGGGCCAGAGTGCTTCAGTCGAGCCATCAGGGCCGCAGTGATTCCTCCCAATTTCAGGCTGGCAACTGGAGTCAGCAAGTTCACTGGCGAGTCCAAGCCTGACACTTGGCTCGAAGATTACCGAGTGGCTGTACAGATTGGCGGTGGCAATGATGAAGTGGCCATGAAGCATTTGCCTCTTATGTTGGAGGGCTCGGCCAGAGCGTGGTTGAATCAGTTGGCACCTAGCAGCATTTACACCTGGGAGGACCTCTCCCGAGTGTTTGTCACGACCTTTGAAGGAACATGCAAACGACCTGCAGGCCTCACAGAGTTACGGTCTTGCATGCAGAAGCCAAATGAAACACTGAGGGATTACATCCAGAGGTGGATCACTCTGCACCACACAGTTGAGAACGTGCCAGACCATCAAGCAGATTGCGCTTTCAAAGAGGGCGTTAAATACAGAGAGTTCAATCTGAAGTTCGGTCGAACTGGAGAGATGTCTCTGAATCGGATGATGGAGATCGCCACCAAGTACGCTAATAGTGAAGACGAAGACCGACTCCGAAGCGGCAAGCTCAAAGCAGTCGCCCAAGAAACTGGAGGAAACTCCACTCGGAAACAGAAGCGGAAGGCCGAGCCAGCTGCTCCCGGGGAGGCCCTGGCCGTTGCCCAGGGAAACTTCAAAGGGAAACCCAAGGGCACCTGGAAGCCCAAGAAGGTCAAAGATCAAGACGGGAATGATGTTTTGGACTTACCGTGTCACATCCACACCAAGAAAGACGAAGAGGGTAATTTTATTTACCCAGAGCATACCACTCGACAGTGCCGGCTCCTGATCCAGCAGTTCCAAGGCAAGCAGCCCAAAGATAAGGAAAAAGAGCCCGACAGGATCGAAGACAAAGAAGACAGTGACGATGGATATCCCCAGATCAATTCCACCCTAATGATTTTTGCTGATGTTGAGAGCAAGAGTCGACTGAAATTCATTAACCGTGAGGTGAACATGGTTGCCCCGGCAACACCCAATTACCTGAAGTGGTCGCAGACTGCCATCACATTCGACCAGTCGGATCACCCGACGCACATCGCCACCCCTGGGAGGCAAGCTTTGGTGGTCGACCCAGTTGTCGAAGGCACTCGACTGACCAAAGTATTGATGGACGGCGGCAGTGGCCTGAACATACTGTACTCTGAGACTTTGAAAGGGATGGGCATTCCAATGTCCAGACTTAGTACCAGCAACATGAGCTTCCATGGAGTCATTCCTGGGAAGAAAGCCGAGTCACTCGGCCAGATTGCTCTTGATGTAGTTTTCGGTGATTCAAAGAATTACCACAAGGAAAGGTTGACATTCGAAGTTGTGGACTTCCAGAGTGCATATCATGCCATTTTGGGTAGGCCAGCTTACGCACGCTTCATGGCTCGACCATGTTACGTGTATCTCAAACTGAAGATGCCTGGCCCCAAAGGTGTGATCACTGTTACTGGCAGCTGAAAGAAAGCAGAAGAATGCTTTCAGAAAGGCTCAAAGATCGCTGACGCTCAGATGGCAGTAGTCGAGCTAAAAGAGTACCAAAAGACTGCCGATCCGAGTGATTTGCTGCGAGCCAAGAAGCCCGCCTCAGAATCAGCTTTTCAGTCGGCTGGCGAAACAAAGACAGTCCACATTCACCCGACCAACCCCGACACTTCTCCGACTCACATCTCGACGACGCTCGACTCCAAATAGGAAGAAGTGCTCATCCAGCTCCTCCGTGAGAACTGGGATATCTTCGCATGGAAACCCTCTGACATGCCTGGAGTTCCCAGAGGGCTGGCTGAGCACCGTCTACGAGTCGACCCAAAATTCAAGCCTGTGAAGGAACATCTTCGACGGTCCGCCATCCAGAAGAAGCAAGCCATTGGCGAGGAAGTGGCTCGGCTCTTAGCAGCAGATTTCATCCGAGATATTTACCACTCCGAGTGGCTCGCCAATGTCGTCATGGTCCCCAAAAAGGACAAGTCACTCCGCATGTGCATTGACTTCAAGCATATCAATCGGGCCTGCCCGAAAGATCATTTTCCCCTCCCACGCATCGACCAAATAGTCGACTCGACTGCGGGGTGCGAGAGACTGTCTTTCCTAGACGCCTATTCCGGGTACCATCAGATCCGTCTGTATGGGCCCGACGAGATCAAAACAGCTTTCATCACTCCATTCGGGTGCTTCTGTTACGTCACCATGCCGTTCGGCCTCAAGAACGCCGGAGCCACGTTCATGAGAATGATTCAGAAGTGTTTACTCACTCAAATCAGTCAGAATGTGGAGGCATACATGGACGATATCGTGGTCAAGTCTCGAAAAGGTTCCGACCTGTGGGCTGACCTTGCTGAAACCTTTGGCAATCTCAGGAGGTACGATATCAAGCTCAATCCATCAAAGTGCACATTCGGAGTTCCAGGTGGAAAGTTACTCGGTTTTCTCATTTCCGAACGAGGGATCGACGCCAATCCTGAGAAAATTGGCACCATACTCCGGATGAAGTGTCCTGTACGCGTGCATGATGTCCAAAAGCTTACAGGCTGCTTGGCCGCTTTAAGTCGATTCATTTCTCGTCTCGGTGAAAAGGCGTTGCCTCTTTACCGACTGATGAAGAAGTCTGACAAATTCGAGTGGACTCCAGAAGCTGATGCAGCGTTTGCAGAGCTCAAAGCTCTGCTCTCCACCCAGCCGGTGCTTGCTGCCCCAATCAGCAAAGAACCTTTGCTGCTTTACATTGCAGCCACAGGACAAGTTGTCAGCACAGTACTTACGGTCGAGCGGGAAGAGGAAGGAAAGGCCTTCAGAGTTCAGCGCCCAGTCTATTACATGTCTGAAGTTATGACCCCTTCAAAACAAAGATACCCCCATTACGAGAAGCTTGTATATGGGATTTACATGACCACAAAGAAGGTTGCACATTACTTCTCTGACCACTCCATTACAGTCGTCAGCGACGCCCCACTGTCAGAGATTCTGCACAACAGAGATGCAACTGGTCGAGTGGCCAAGTGGGCGATTGAACTCCTTCCCTTAGATATCAAGTTCGAGGCAAAGAAGGCTATCAAGTCCCAAGCAATCGCAGATTTCATCGCCGAGTGGATTGAACAGCAACTTCCGACTCAAGTTCACTCGGAGCACTGGACCATGTTCTTCGATGGATCTAAGATGCTTAATGGTTCCGGCGCGGGAGTAGTCTTAGTCTCCCCCCGAGGAGATAAGCTCGGATATGTTCTCCAGATTCACTTTGATTCCTCCAATAATGAAGCAGAGTATGAAGCACTTTTGTATGGGTTGCGCATGGCCATTTCACTCGGCGTCCGTCGCCTCATGGTCTACGGCGATTCGGATTTAGTGGTTAATCAAGTGATGAAGGAGTGGGACGTCAGAAGTCCGGCTATGACCGGTTACTGCAACGCGGTAAGAAAGCTAGAAAAGAAATTTGAGGGGTTGGAGCTTCATCACATTCCTCAACTGAAAAATCAGGCAGCTGATGATCTGGCAAAGATAGGCTCCAAGAGGGAAGCCATTCCCAGCAATGTGTTCCTGGAACACATCCACTCGCCGTCAGTCCAAGAAGATCCCTTCACAGAAGAAACCCCGCAGCCGAAAAGTGCCACAGATCCGACTGGAGTCGAAGTTCCTGCAGTGGTCGACCTAATCATGGAAGTCTTGACGATCACTCCCGACTGGACGGTACCGTACGTCGCATATATCCTAAGAAAAGAACTCCCGGAGGACGAAGAAGAGGCTCGACAGATCGTCCGTCGATCCAATGCCTTCACAGTCATAAAAGGACAGTTGTACAGAGAAAGCGCGACTGGAATCGGTCAGAAGTGCATAACACCGGAAGAAGGTCAGATGATCCTTGATGAGATCCACTCGGGGACCTGTGGTCACCATGCGTCCTCTCGGACCATTGTGGCCAAAGCATACCGAGCGGGATTTTACTGGCCAAGAGCAAATGAGATGGCAAAGGAGATCGTCGACAAGTGTGAGGGGTGTCAATTCTACTCCAACATGTCACACAAGCCCGCATCAGCCCTGAAGACCATTCCACTCGTCTGGCCCTTCGTTGTCTGGGGACTGGACATGGTCGGTCCTCTGAGAACAGGCAGGAGCGGTTTCACCCATGTGCTTGTGGCAGTCGACAAGTTTACCAAATGGATTGAAGCTAAACCCATCAAGAACCTCGATGCTTGCACTGCTATTAGTTTCGTCAGAGGACTGACATTCAGATATGGAGTCCCTCACAGCATCATCACTGACAATGGGTCAAACTTCGATTCAGACCAGTTCAGAGCCTTTTGCGCCTCTCAAGGCACTCGAGTCGACTATGCATCAGTCGCCCATCCCCAGTCGAATGGACAAGATGAAAGAGCAAATGGTCTGATCCTCAAAGGACTAAAACCTCGACTAATGCGTGATCTCAAGCACGCGGCAGGTGCCTGGGTTGACGAGCTTCCGTCAGTTCTGTGGGGATTAAGGACCACCCCTAACCGGTCGACTGGAAGAACCCCCTTCTTTCTTGTTTATGGAGCCGAAGCCGTTCTGCCAAGCGATCTCCTTCACAACGCTCCCCGAGTCGAGCTTTACAGCGAGGATGAAGCAGAACAGGCTCGGCAAGATGCAGTAGACCTCCTGGAAGAAGAAAGAGAGATGGCCATGATTAGATCGACCATTTATCAGCAAGACTTGCGTCGATTCCATGCCTGGCATGTGAAGAGTCGAGCCTTCCAAGAAGGAGATTTGGTCCTCCGAGTGGATCAACAGAAACCACACAAGCTTGCTCCTACTTGGGAAGGCCCCTTCATCATCACCAGAGTCCTCAACAACAGAGCATATCACCTCTACAATGTTGATCGCCAGATCGACGAGCCGCGAGCTTGGAACGCAGAGCTGCTCCGCCACTTTTACACTTAAGTTCCTTCCTATAAAGATGTAATAAGAGAAACTTCCGCAGTTCATTTTTATCAAAGACAAGAGTGTTCCAATGATTGCTGTCACTTTTGTTTACATACGAAAACCCCCAGTGGGTGACTTAGCCGCGAATCCGTTTCGCCTAAGTTCAAAAAAAATCCTACCGAGTGGAGAGCAAACCTCCCACTCGAGGGCTTAGCTGCAGTCCAGCACTCGCCTAAGTTCTCCTACGAAGAGACTTAGCTGCAGTCAGCACTCGCCTAAGTTTAAAAAATCCTACCGAGTGGAGAGCAAACCTCCCACTCGGGGGCTTAGCTGCAGTCCAGCACTCGCCTAAGTTCTCCTACGAAGAGACTTAGCTGCAGCAAGCACTAGCATATCTAGAGCCTAACTTACGCAAATGAGAGCGAGAAGAGGAGCAAAGCACGGTCTTGAACTAGACGTGTGTAACGCCCCAAGACCGATGTGCCAGGTGTCTTCCAGTTATTCGCCGTTGTTGCCTTGTCATTGCTTGCGTGTCATGCATTGCATATCATGTCATCATGTGCATTTCATTTGCATACATGTTCGTCTCATGCATCCGAGCATTTTCCCCGTTGTCCGTTTTGCAATCCGGCGCTCCTATGTCACCCGGTGTCCCTTTCTACCTCCTTTCGTGTGCGGGTGTTAAATGTTTTCGGATTGGACCGAGACTTGTCGTGCAGCCTTGGTTTACTACCAGTAGACCGCCTGTCAAGTTTCATGCCATTTGGACTTCGTTTGATACTCCAACGGTTAACCGAGGAACAGAAAAGGCCTCGTGTGTGTTGCAGCCCAACATCCTTCCAAAGTGGCCCAAAACCCACCTAAACCTCCTCCATCATTTCGGTCGTTCGATCACGATCGCGTGGCCGCAAACCGCACCTCATTTGGACTCTCCTAGCTCCCTCTACCTATATATATGTCATCACCCCCGAAATTCTCGCGCAAAACCCTAGCCCCACTCTCCCCTCACCTGCCGGACATTTTTCCCGCCGACGGACTTGTCCGCCTGCGACGTCCGCCGCCACGTGTCGGGCTGGCATTCGCCCCGCCCGGTGCCCACATCACCGCGCTGCCCGAGGCCCGCGAGCCTGTGTCTGGCCCCGGCGGCCCGCTCCCTCGCGCCGCCCGCCCACGCCTCTCTTCGCCCGCGCTGGCGAGCTCCTAGCTCCGGCCGCCGCCCTCCATCGCCACCGATGACGCCGACTCGCCGGGCCGCTCCGCCGCACCTCGCCGGATTTCGCCATCTCACCGTCGGCGCCCGAGGCCCTACCTCGCCGCGCCTGCAGGACCCGGCCGCGAGAACCGCGCCTACCGCCGCCCACCGGCGTCGCCGGACGCCATCTTCGCCGGCGCAGACCTGTCGGACTTCCGCCGGCCGCCGCCATGCCCCTTGCCGCCGTTCCCCACGGATCCCCGCCGCCTTGCTCCGCTGAGCTCGCCGGAGGAGCTCCGGAGCCACCCGAAGCCGCGTCCGCGCCGCCACTCGAGCTCCCCGGCCTCCCCGCGCCCGAGCGCCACCGGCCGCCGTTGTCTTCACCGTCTCCGGCGAGAGATCCAAGCGCCTCGTCTACAGTGCACCGATCGGATCTGGAATCTGAAACCCTAATTCTCGGTTGACTTTTCCCTCTCTCTTCATAATTTTTGGACATTTTCATCATGCCATAACTCATCATCCGTGGCTCCGTTTTGAGCGTGTAGCATATCAAAATGTTCATCTCGAGGAGTACATCATTCATCTCATTGCATCATTTTCATTCGAGCTCATCTTGATGCCCGAAATGCTGTTGGAAGAGGGCTATGTGAGTAATTTGTCAGATCTATTTCATCAATTAGCTTTTTGTCATTTTTGCCATGTTTAATGTGTGCATGCTATGATCCGGAGCTCTACATGTGTTTTGTTATATGCCATGCCATATTTACAGAGGTGATTGCCACGTATTTTTTTGATCTTTGTGGTGACTAGCACAAGCTTGCAAAGTACCGTAATCGGTAATGCTGATTTCAGGGACTTAGAATTTCACCAAGTCCTTGTCCTGATTTTGTCGTTATGCCATATGTTCATGTTGTTTCCTAGTGATTCGTGCCTCTTTTGAGGATGATCAGTAAGCATGTTTTGTTAACATTGTTGTGCTCTATCCATACATGTCTTTGTTTGCAATTATGAAGCACCCTAGCTTGAGTCAATCGAGCTCTACTTTTGCTATGTCATGAATCCTGGCAGATTGTTGACTTGTTAGCGATTTTGCCGAGGATGTTTCTATTGATCCGTGCATGCTATGTTGTTGTTCTTGCCATGTATAGCTTCTATGCCATGTATTATCGATGGGTGTATGCTTAGTTTGTCATGCCATGCTCTGTAGTGAGTCCATCGAGCTCGTGAACATGCCTACTCGTTAACTGATTTGCATGCTCCAGTTTTTCACAAAGTCTGGGATCTGTTTATGTTTTTGCCATGTTCACATGCTTGCAATTGTATTTTCTGATCCCTTTTGGCTCAAGGTCACTAAGGTACTTTTGTTAAGTGCTTTGAGTAGCTTCATTCCGTGCCTTTCTTTGCCATGATATGTTCCTATAGCATGTAGTTTTCGTGCTCTAAAGTGTGCTTCCTGATGATAAATTCCAGACTTGTGTTAATTTCACTAAGTCTGAAACCTGTTATCGTTTGCACTTTTGCCATGCTTGTTTGAACCTGTTAGTGTATGAATTAGCCGTAGTTCAGTGTTCATATTTTGTCAGGCATCATGAGGGGATCCCTGCCATGTATTTTGTTGCCATGTTTGAGTGTTGTAGCATATTTATCTTGATGCATTTAGATGGCTACTTGTTGTTTATCGCAGACCTGTGTCATATTTGTTTTGCTTGCCATTTCCAAACCGTGCATCCGATTCCGGTGATCTTTATATCGATCTCAACCGAAATCACCTCACATTTCCAGTGGAACTCTTGGATTTCCATGTTGAGGCCAGGTTCAATCATTCCTTTCCAAATCATGAATATGCACCGCATACCGCATCCCGCATATCATACCATGTTCGTGTGTGGTTTGTTTACTATGTTGTGTGCTTCTTTCCGGTGTTGCTTCTTCGGGTTGGTTCCGTTATCATCGCGTTTGTGAGGACCCGTTCGACTACGTCCATTTGTCTTCTTCATGGACTCGTTCTTCTTCCTTGCGGGATTTCAGGCAAGATAACCATACCCTGGAAATCACTTCTATCTTTGCTTGCTAGTTGCTCGCTCTTTTGCTATGCCTATGCCGCGATACCTACCACTTGCTTATCATGCCTCCCATATTGTTGAACCAAGCCTCTAACCCACTTTGTCCTAGCAAACCGTTGTTTGGCTATGTTACCGCTTTGCTCAGCCCCTCTTATAGCGTTCTTAGTTGCAGGTGAAGATTGAAGTTTGTTCCTTGTTGGAACATGGAGATGTTGTTCCTTGTTGGAACATGTTTACTTGTTGGGATATCACAATATTTCTTATTTAATTAATGCATCTATATACATGGTAAAGGGTGGAAGGCTCGGCCTTATGCCTGGTGTTTTGATCCACTCTTGCCGCCCTAGTTTCCGTCATATCGGTGTTATGTTCCCGGATTTTGCGTTCCTTACGCGGTTGGGTTATAATGGGAACCCCTTGACAGTTCACCTTGAATAAAACTCCTCCAGCAAGGCCCAACCTTGGTTTTACCATTCGCCACCTAGCCTCTTTTTCCCTTGGGTTAGGCCAGCCCAAGGGTCATCTTTATTTTAACCCCCCCCAGGGCCAGTGCTTGTTGAAGTGTTGGTCTGAATTGAGTAGACTGCAGGGCCACCTCGGGGAAACTTGAGGGCTGGTTTTACTCGTAGGATGTCTCATCCGGTGTTGCCCTGAGAACGAGATATGTGCAGCTCCTTTCAGGATGTCGGCGCATCGGGCGGTCTTGCTGGACTTGTTTTACCATTGTCGAGGATGTCTTGTAACCGGGATTCCGAGTCTAATCGGGTCTTTCCGCTAGAAGGAATATCCTTCGTTGACCGTGAGAGCTTGTGATGGGCTAAGTTGGGACACCCCTGCAGGGATTTGAACTTTCGAAAGTCGTGCCCGCGGTTATGGGCAGATGGGAATTTCTTAATGTTCGGCTGTAGAAAACCTGAAGTTGACCTTAATTAAAATGCACCAACCGCGTGTGTTACCGTGATGGTCTCTTTCCGGTGGAGTCCGGGAAGTGAACACGGTGTTGGAGTAATGCTTGATGTAGGTTGTTCCAGGATCACTTCTTGATCATAGTTTCTCGATCGTGCTTTGCCTTCTCTTCTCGCTCTCTTTTGCGTATGTTAGCCACCATATATGCTAGTCGCTTGCTGCTGCTCCACCTCATACCTTTTACCTTACCCATAAGCTTAAATATTCTTGATCGCGAGGGTGTGAAATTGTTGAGTCCCCGTGTCTCACAGATACTTCCAAAACCAGTTTGCAGGTGCCGATGTTACCAAGCAGGTGACGCAACTAAGCTCAAGGAGGAGCTCGATGAAGATCTTGCCCTTTGTCTTGTTTCGTTTCTAGTTGATCAGTAGTGGAGCCCAGTTGGGGTCGATCGGGGGACCTTGTTGCATTTGGGGTTGCTCTTTATTTTGGTTCCGTAGTCGGATCTTGATTGTATTTGGATGTTGTAATGCTTTATTCATGTAATTGTGTGAAGTGGTGATTGTAAGCCAACTATGTATCTCTTTCCCTTATGTATTACATGGGTTGTGTGAAGATTACCTCACTTGCGACATTGCTTTCAATGCGGTTATGCCTCTAAGTCGTGCTTCGACACGTGGGAGATATAGCCGTATCGAGGGCGTTACAAGTTGGTAACCAGAGCCTTCCCCGACCTTAGGAGCCCCCTGCTTGATCGAATCGCTGGCGTTATTGAGTCTAGAAATGTTTTGGGTCATTTAGGATTATATATATCGGAGAGTTAGGAATTCTTTTTACTCCTCAGTCCCTTCGTCGCTCTGGTGAGGCATCCTGACGTAGAGTTTTGACTCTTCTCTTCTCAAATTTCACTAAAAAAAATTAGGATCACGCGGGTATCTTGGAATCGTTCCGATGGTTTTGTGACGAGAACATTGTTCTTGGTGCCTCCTGTCATTTAGGGGTTGTGGTAGTGTCCCAGGGACTTGAGCTCCGAGGTGTTGTCGTCACAATTTTATCGTTGCAGTTCTGGAATACCTGAGTTTAGTTTCGCCGACATCGAAAATCTCTTTTATGCAGTTGTTGGTGAGATAACCTCGACGCCACCTAGTACTGGGGCGGGAGTTCGGGAGTATTGCCATAACTTGTATAACAGATGCTTTTCGAATATTGAGGTAGACGATTTCTGAAGGTTTCTTGGTTATGTGTTGAAGGATGGATACAGCTGGATGTAGGATTTTCTAGAATTGCGTGAGATATTATGCTTCCCCTGTATCCCCAACACCTGATTGCATAACCGGAAAGTTTCAGGTGTTTATAAGTGGGAATTCAAGTAGCTCTTAGGATATCTTTCCGACAGATGTATGATATGAAATTGGGGTTCGGCGTCTAGTGGTCCGCATATCCACGGTTGGTTTTACAGTGGTCTCATTATGTCTTAAAGAGTCCTTGGCTATGCCGACTCGGGGACACTTGGTATGTCATGTGCACTGTCTTGTACATGATGGTGCTGTACGATCGAGCCCGTGTAGGCCCCACCACGAAAACTTCAGATGAAATCTCTATCATATGTTTGTTCTGGCTTATTATGCAAGCCAATCCTTGTTTTGTTTTGAGATGTGGTATTCGAGTTGCTTCGAAGTCAAGTGTTGATTCCATACCTTTCCTAAGCGGTGTTCTCATATTCCTATGGGAATACTAATCCTTATTGATAATCGAGATTGTCATGTAAATCATGTTCAACCGGTGTGTTTTCTCTTCAAGCGGATCTGTTCATTTTCTACATCCGCAAGATTCAATCTCAGCTTTATCAATGTTGTTCGTTTCATCCATCCCAGGTTGTCTTTGTTTTTGCCACCCTCCCTCCCTTTGTTCCTTCAAGGACTCAGATTTCTTCATCAGGTACCCATTTTATTCTTGTGAAGTCTCTCCATTCTTTTCCGTCAATATTCTTATCCGGTGATTCTCAGGAAGATCCTAACGGAGCTTCAAGTTCGTCACTCTTCACTCGTTCTCTTCTCTGGTGGATTCAAATCAAGCTTTCGGTGTTTGATCATATTATTTTCCTTATTTCAAATATCTTCTCTTGTCGGTGCACCTCTCAATCATTAACTTTTCGTTATTCATTTGTTCCGGAGTGCTGAAGATATCTCGAAGATTCGTGTTTCCACTCTGCTTTCATTCAAGCTATTTCGAGGTCCTATCGTATTCAAGCCATTTAATTCAACCGGTGCAATCTCTCCTTTAAATCGTTCAACGGTGTATCTTTTGAGTGGGCCCTAACCCATAGGTCTTTTCCCAGGATCTTACCTGACTCTTCTTATTTTCCCGGAGCTATCCTAAATTCTTTTGAAGTTTGACGTAAGAAGGAATTATCATCAGTCTTATGTTTTTCTCCAAGATCTGTCGAATTCTTTTCATCGTTGGCTCAATCTCTTCGCGTTTGATTCTTCTGGAGTGCCTCTACAATTATTGGTGGTGTTTCTCATCGTCATTCTCAGATTCGGAGACCGGAGAAGAGTTTCTTTTAAATCTTGCCCCATTCTCTGCCATCCTCTCATAACTGTTTGATTGTGAGAATTCTTTTCACCTATCCGGAGCTATTCAGGAGTCTTCTTAGTGTGTTATCCGGAGTCCATCAATTCAGGTTTATTCATTCTCAGCTGTCAGTTATCATTCTCCTATTTTACCGGTGTTTCGTTCAAGTGATCTCTAATCGACTCATGATCTCTTCGTTCTCATGTATCAAATCCTCTCAAGTATCTTCATTCTTTTTATAATTCTTCCCGGTGTTTCTTTATTTTTCTCTTCGTTCATTTTAAATTCTTACGGTGGTTCGTTCAAGACTTCTCGTCATTCGTTTATTGTATCAATTCATTCGTTGTTTCGATTCCACCGGTGTTTTGTTGAAGACCTTCTCAAGTTGGCGCGATATCTATCTTAATCCTTTCTTCGAGAATAAGTAGTATGTCAAATCCGTTGTTGGTCATCAATTTAAATTGGTGAAGGATAAGCATAATGTAATTCTTATTCTTGTTTCATCAAGTGAACTCAATTCCTTATTCCGGAGGCTCATAAAATTCTTGATCTCAATTGTTTCATCTTCTATTTTCCCGGAGTTCCTACCTCTCGCAATTATATCACCACGGAGATCCATCTAAATCATTACAAGGATTCACCTTGTGTTTTCAACCTCTCTTTCTTCCGTTTGATCGTCCTTTTTGTTACCGGAGTTCTTCACGGAGGATCTACATGATGGTTCATCTATGATTTCATTCCTTCTCCAAGTGTTCATTGAGATTCTTTTCAAAGGAGCTCAAGCATTCTTCATCTTGCTTTCCAAAGTGTGATTCTTTCTTTCTTTCTTATATTTTGAGGTGGTGTCATGTCACTCTTGACAATTTCCCTTCGTGTGTCATGTTTAACATGTTTTCAAGAGTGAGGTATTTAAATCCATCATTTTCTCTTCGCTCAAGTCATCTTTCCAACCAATCAACCTCTTCTTTGGAGTTATCTTGGGGTATATTTCACCTAAAGCCTTCCCTGAGGATTGTTGCTATCCATGGTGCTTATAAAGGACCCAAGTTCTTCTTTATCCTCCCGGTGAAATACTTTCTCATCTCCTTGTTCATACCAATCCGATTTTTTTTCCGTGAGTGGCAGGGTGTCACCTCATAATTTGAGATGTATTCCATAAGACCATATCAATCTTATTCTTTTCGTTGTTGGTTCTCCAACAACTCCGTTCAACCCTTCTCCTAAAGATGTCTTTTCAAGCTCTTTTGTGATAGAAGTTGACATTTTCTTCTCCATTCTTTTATTTCAATTATCTATATTATATTCTTTCATTCCAGAGGCCTTGTGATGTTGCTCTTTTCAATCATCATATCGAATTGTGAAGATCATGTTCTTTTCGTGCTTATCCATTTAACTAGAGTGTGTGCCCGCTGCTCAAGTTCTTTCATTTTATCAAGTCTTGCATCCCTTCTCAACCGGAGTGCTGTTCGAATTTATTCTTCCTTGTTCCTCTTTCTTAACGGAGTGCTTTCAACTTTGTTCTTCTCCATGGCTTTCTTTCTTTCATTTTGCTCAACCTTTTCAATGTTATTTGGGTTCACTCATTTGTCAAAGAAGCAACTTAGTTTTACCTCTTCTCTTTCTCTTCCAATTTCCCTCTGGTGTCATTCTAGATCTCGGGACGAGATCCTGTCGTAGTGGTGGAGTGTTGTAACTCCCCGAGACCATTGTGCCAGGTGTCTTTGTAACGCCCTCGATGCGGCTATAGCTCCCACGTGTCGAGGCACGACTTAGAGACATAACCGCATTGAAAGCAATGTCGCAAGTCAGGCAATCATTACAACATCCCATGTAAAACATAATAAAAGGGGGAGATAACATAGTTGGCTTACACTCGCCACGTCACATCAAAGTACATAAATAACATCCATCATACAAATCACTCATGGACCGACTACGGTGCCAAAATAGAAAAAGACCCCCAACATGCGACAAGGCCCTGAATCGATAACCCCAACTAGGCACCACTACTGATCGTCGAGAAAGGAAACATAATATCGCTGGGAGTCCTCGTCGAACTCCCACTTGAGCTCGTACTCGTCACCTAGAGCGGAATCACCTGGACCTGCATCTGGAATTATAGTATCTGTGAGCCACAGGGACTCAGCAATCTCGCACCCTCGCGATCAAAACTATTTAAGCTCATAGGAATGGATAAGGCAAGTATGTGGAGCTGCAGCAAGCGACTAGCATATGTGGTGGCTAACTTATACGCAAAAGAGAGCGAGAAGAGGAGGCAAGGCGCGAGCGAGAATCTAGAGGAACAACCTGCGCAAGCATTACTCCAACACCGTGTCCACTTCCCGGACTCCGCCGAGAAGAGGCCATCACGGCAACACACTCAGTTGATTCATTTTAATTAATTAAGGTTTACGTTGTCTACAACCGGACATTAACAAATTCCCATCTGCCCATAACCGCAGGCACGGCTTTCGAAAGTTCAATCCCTGCAGGGGGGTCCCAACTTAGCCCATGACAAGGTCTCACGGTCAACGAAGGAATAGACCTCCTCCCAAGACGTTCCGATCAGACTCGGTATCTCGGTAACTCAAGACAATTCGACAGGTTAAAACAAGACCAGCAACACCGCCCGAATGTGCCGACAAATCCCGATAGGAGCTGCACATATCTCTTTCTCAGGGCACACTCAGATAGGTCAAGCTACGAGTAAAACCAACCCTCAAGTTTCCCTGAGGTGGCCCCGCAGGCTGCCCAGTTCGGACCAACACTCAGAGGAGCACTGGCCCGGGGGGGGTAAAATAAGATGACCCTTGAGTCTGCAGAACCCAAGGGAAAAAAAGGCTAGGTGGCAAATGGTAAAACCAAGGTTGGGCATTGCTGGAAAAGCTTTAATCGAGGCGAAATATCAAGGGGTTCCCATTATAACCCAACCGCGTAAGGAACGCAAAAATCCGGGAACATAACACCGATATGACGGAAACTAGGGCGGTAAGAGTGGAACAAAACACTAGGCGAGAGGCCGAGCCTTCCACCCTTTACCAAGTATATAGATGCATTAAGATAACATAGCAATATGATGATATCCCAACAAGTAAATAAATGTTCCAACAAGGAACGGCTCCAATCTTCACCTGCAGCTATCAACGCTATAAGAGGGGCTGAGCAAAGCGGTAACATAGCCAATCAACGGTTTGCTAGGACAATGGTAGGTTAGAGGTTCAATCATGCAATTGGGAGGCTGACAAGCAAGTGGTAGGAATCGTAGCAGTGGCAAAGCAAAAGAGCGAGCAAACTAGCATAGCAAAGATAGTAGTGATTTCGAGGGTATGATCATCTTGCCTGCACAGTTGTCAAAGCTGACTGGATCCTCACAAGCAAACTCAACGGGCTCCTCGGTAGCGAACTCGTCTCCCGGCTCTACCCAAACAAGACAAACAAGCAACAAGGATACAATCAACCACGTGCAAGACCAAGCAATGTGATGAAATGATGACATGCTATGCGGGATGCGATGCGGGATGCAAAATGCAAGATATGACAGGAAATGCATGAACCTGGCCTCAACATGGAATCCCAAGGGTGCCACTGGATAGAGGGGATGAAATCGCTTGAAAACGATATAAAGATCATTGGAATCGGAGCTACGGTTTGGAAATGGCAAGCGTTTTAAGATATGACACCGGTCTGCGATTTACAGCAAGTAGGCATCTAAATGCAACGAAATGAGCATGCTACAGCCACCAAACATGAAAAAAAATACATGGAAGTGATGTACACAAGATGATTAACAAAACACTAGCACTGAGCCATAGGCAAATTCATCCATTAAGAGGTTCAAACAAGCATGGCAAAAACGAATATCCAAAACAGATTCCAGACTTAGTGAAATTAACACTAGCCTGAAATTTCAGACCACGAAGCCCTCTTCGGAGCAGCAAAACAACATGATAAATGACCTGAACATGACAAGTAAGAACATGGAATGTAGCTACTCAACAAGCTTAACAAAACACCCAAAGTGACCTGGGGCCAAAAGGGTTCACAAAATACTCTACCGAGCTCACGAACATAGCTCGAACACAATCAGTTTTCAGACATAGTGAAAACTGAGACATGCTGAAATTATAGCTCACGAAGGCATGTAAACGAGCTCGATGCACTCACTACGGTGCAAGTCATGGCAAGGCAAGAATATATCTAGAAATAAGACACAATATTCTAGCTACACATGGCAAGAACAAAGGCATAGCATGCACGGAACACTAACGGTAGCATCGGCAAAATCGCAAACCAGTTGACGATCTGCCCAGATTAACAACGAAGCAAAAGTTGAGCTCGATTGAGTCAACCTAGAGCACTCCACATATGCAAACAAAGACATGGACGGATAGAGCATAACATAAATATCAAAACTCCCTTACTGATCATCCTCAAAAGAGGCACGGATCACTAGGAAACAAGCTGGACATATAACGTCACGAACTAAAATATCCCAGACTTGGTGAAAATCACTAAGTCCCTGAAATCAGCAATCTCAGGTACCTCTCTTCGCAAGCTTGCACAAGACAACACAAACATCCTAAAAATGCATGGGGGGCACCTCTGCAAAGAAGACAAAATGCTTAACAACTCATCCCAAAGGGGCACAGGCATACCATGCACGGATTAAACATGGCAAAAATGACAAAAGTGCATGATGAACTAACGGATCTGCAATTTTACTCACGAAGAGCTCAAATGCAAATGATGCAATGGAATGAAATGATGTACATGTCGAGACAAAGATTTTGATATATCATATGCCCAAAACGGAGCTACGGTTGCGGAGATACAAGCAGTCAAAGATTGCTCGAAAATTAGGGTTTCGGGAGGAGAAAGTCAACCGAAATATCCCAGATCCAGATCTGGATCGGGCAGGGATACCGAGGCGGCGGCGGTACTGTTCACCGGCGACGACGGGGAAGGAGGCAGCGGCCGGCGACGAGGGGACCGAAGGGCGGGGCGGCGGCGGTCGGCAGCGCCGGCGGGGGCGGCGTCCCGCGGCGGCGCGGCGAGGAGGCGGTGGGGCCGGCGGTGCGGGGGCGAGGAGAGGCGGCGGCGTCCGGTGCTGATGCGGGCGGCGGTGGGGCGGCGCCGGCGACGAGGGCGGCGGGCGGCGGCGGCCTCGGGCGAAGGAGGAGGCGGGCGGCGGCGAGGCGGCCTCGGGCTCCGCGCGGGCCCGTCGGTGCGGCGGCGGCGGGCCACGTGGCGGACGCTGGTTGGGCGAGGCGGAATGGGCGGACGTTGTCCGGCCGGATCCGGACACGTCCGTCGGTGGGGGGGGGGGGTTTGATCTGTTTTTTTTAGGAGGAGGACGGGGAGAATCCGAGATCCGAAAATGGGGGGCCTTTAAATAGGCGTAGAGGGAGCTAGGAGAGTCCAAATGAGGTGCGGTTTTCGCCCACGCGATCGTGATCGAACGCTCTAGGACATGGAGCTGAGTTTGGTGGGTTTTGGGACAAATTTGGCGGGTGTTGGGCTGCAACACACACGAGGCCTTTTCGGTCCCTCGGTTAACCGTTGGAGTATCAAATGAAGTCCAAATGATACGAAACTTGACAGGCGGTCTACCGGTAGTAAACCAAGGCCGCATGACAAGTCTCGGTCCAATCCGGAAATGTTTAATCCCCACACGAAAGAAAGCTAGAAATGGCCACCGGAGGAGAACGAAGCGCCGGAATGCAAAACGGACAACGGGGAAGATGCTCGAATGCATGAGATGAATATGTATGCAAATGCAACGCACGAGATGACATGATATGAGATGCAAGAAAACGAAAACAACACACGGAGGCAAAGACCCGAACCCGAGAAATAAATATAAGTTAACGCCGGAAACGGCAAGAGTTGGATACAAATATGGAAAGTATATCTGGGGCGTTACAGTCTTCTAGTTATTCTCTGTTGTTGCCTTGTCTTTGCTTGCATGTCATGCATTGCATATCATGTCATCGTGTGCATTTCATTTGCATACATGTTCGTCTCATGCATCCGAGCATTTTCCCCGTTGTCCGTTTTGCAACCCGGCGCTCCTATGTCACCCGGTGTCCCTTTCTACCTCCTTTCGTGTGCGGGTGTTAAAAGTTTTTGTATTTGTCCGAGACTTGTCGTGCGGCCTTGGTTTACTACCGGTAGACCGCCTGTCAAGTTTCATGCCATTTGGACTTTGTTTGGTACTCCAACGGTTAACCAAGGGACCAAAAAGGCCTTGTGTGTGTTGCAGCCCAACATCCTTCCAAAGTGGCCCAAAACCCACCTAAACCTCCTCCATCATCTCGGTCGTTCGATCACGATCGCGTGGCCGCAAACCGCACCTCATTTGGATTCTCCTAGCTCCCTCTACCTATATGTATGTCATCACCCCCGAAATTCTCGCGCAAAACCCTAGCCCCTCTCTCCCCTCAGCCGCCGGACATTTTTCCCGCCGACGGACATGTCCGCCCATGATGTCCGCCGCCACGTGTCGGGCTGGCATTCGCCCCGCCCGGTGCCCACATCGCCGCGCCGCCCGAGGCCCACGCGCCCGTGTCCGGCCCCGCGGCCCGCTCCCTCGCGCCGCCCGCCCGCGCCTCTCTTCGCCCGCGCCGGCGAGCTCCTAGCTCCGGCCGCCGCCTGCCATCGCCGCCGACGACGCGACTCACCGGACCGCTCCACCGCACCTCGCCGGATTTCGCCATCTCGCCGCCGGCGCCGGAGGCCCTGCCTCGCCGCGCCTGCAGGACTCGGCCGCGAGCGCCACGCCTACCGCTGCCCACCGGCGTCGCCGGACGCCGTCTTCGCCGGCGCAGACCCGTCGGACTTCCGCCGGCCGCCGCCATGCCCCTCGCCGCCGTTCCCCACGGATCCGCGCCGCCTTGCTCTGCTGAGCTCGCCGGAGGAGCTCCGGAGCCACCCGAAGCCGCGTCCGCGCCGCCCCTCGAGCTCCCCGGCCTCCCCGCGCCCGAGCGCCACCGGCCGCCGTTCTCTTCACCATCTCCGACGAGAGATCCGAGCGCCTCGTCTACAGTGCACCGATCGGATCTGGAATCTGAAACCCTAATTCTCGGTTGACTTTTCCCTCTCTCTCTTCATAATTTTTGGACATTTTCATCATGCCATAACTCATCATCCATGGCTCCGTTTTGAGCGTGTAGCGTATAAAAATGTTCGTCTCAAGGAGTACATCATTTCATCTCATTGCATCATTTTCATTTGAGCTCATCTTGATGCCCTAAATGCTGTTGGAAGAGGGCTATGTGAGTAATTTGTCAGATCTATTTCATCAATTAGCTTTTTGTCATTTTTGCCATGTTTAATGTGTGCATGCTATGATCCTGAGCTCTACATGTGTTTTGTTATATGCCATGCCATCTTTACAGAAGTGCTTGCCATGTATTTTTTTGATCTTTGTGGTGACTAGCACAAGCTTGCAAAGTACCGTAATCGGTCCTGGTCCTGATTTTGTCGTTATGCCATATGTTCATATTGTTTCCTAGTGATCCCTGCCTCTTTTGAGGATGATCAGTAAGAATATTTTGTTAACATTGTTGTGATCTATCCATACATGTCCTTGTTTGCAATTATGGAGCACCCTAGCTTGAGTCAATCGAGCTCTACTTTTGCTATATCGTGAATCCTGGCAGATTGTTGACTTGTTAGCGATTTTGCCGAGGATGTTGGTATTGATCCGTGCATGCTATGTTGTCGTTCTTGCCATGTATAGCTTCTATGCCATGTATTCTTGATGGGTGTATGCTTAGTTTGTCATGCCATGCTCTGTAGTGAGTGCATCGAGCTCGTGAACATGCCTACTCGTTAACTGATTTGCATGCTCCAGTTTTTCACAAAGTCTGGGATCTGTTTATGTTTTTGCCATGTTCACATGCTTGCAATTGTATTTTCTGATCCCTTTTGGCTCAAGGTCACTAAGGGACTTTTGTTAAGTGCTTTGAGTAGCTTCATTCCATGCCTTTCATTGCCATGATATGTTCCTGTAGCATGTAGTTTTCGTGCTCTAAAGTGTGCTTCCTGATGATAAATTCTAGACTTGTGTTAATTTCACTAAGTCTGAAACCTGTTATCGTTTGCACTTTTGCCATGCTTGTTTGAACCTGTTATTGTCTGAATTAGCCATAGCTCAGTGTTCATCTTTTGTCAAGCATCATGAGGGGATCCCTGCCATGTATTTTGTTGCCATGTTTGAGTGTTGTAGCATATTTATCTTGATGCATTTAGATGGCTACTTGCTGATTATCGCAGACCGGTGCCATATTTGTTTTGCTTGCCATTTCCAAACCGTGCATCCGATTCCGGTGATCTTTATATCGATCTCAACCGAAATCACCTCACATTTCCAGTGGCACTCTTGGATTTCCAAGTTGAGGCCAGGTTCAATCATTCCTTTCCAAATCATGCATATGCACCGCATACCGCATCCCGCATATCATACCATGTTCGTGTGTGGTTTGTTTACTATGTTGTGTGCTTCTTTCCGGTGTTGCTTATTCGGGTTGGTTCTGTTATCGTCGCGTTTGTGAGGACCCGTTCGACTACGTCCGTTTGTCTTCTTCATGGACTCGTTCTTCTTCCTTGTGGGATTTCAGGCAAGATGACCATACCCTCAAAATCACTTCTATCTTTGCTTGCTAGTTGCTCACTCTTTTGCTATGCCTATGCCGCAATACCTACCACTTGCTTATCATGCCTCCCATATTGTTGAACCAAGCCTCTAACCCACTTTGTCCTAGCAAACCGTTGTTTGGCTATGTTACCGCTTTGCTCAGCCCCTCTTATAGCGTTGTTAGTTGAAGGTGAAGATTGAAGTTTGTTCCTTGTTGGAACATGGAGATGTTGTTCCTTGTTGGAACATGGAGATGTTGTTCCTTGTTGGAACATGGTTACTTGTTGGGATATCACAATATATCTTATTTAATTAATGCATCTATATACTTGGTATAGGGTGGAAGGCTCGGTCTTATGCCTGGTGTTTTGTTCCACTCTTGTCGCCCTAGTTTCCGTCATATCGGTGTTATGTTCCCGGATTTTGCGTTCCTTACGCGGTTGGGTTATAATGGGAACCCCTTAACAGTTCACCTTGAATAAAACTCCTCCAGCAAGGCCCAACCTTGGTTTTACCATTCGCCACCTAGTCTCTTTTTCCCTTGGGTTAGGCCAGCCCAAGGGTCATCTTTATTTTAACCCCCCCCCCCGGGGCCAGTGCTTGTAGAAGTGTTGGTCCAAAATGAGTAGACTGCAGGGCCACCTCGGGGAAACTTGAGGGCTGGTTTTACTCGTAGGATGTCTCATCCGGTGTTGCCCTGAGAACGAGATATGTGCAGCTCCTTTCAGGATGTCGGCGCATCAGGCGGTCTTGCTGGACTTGTTTTACCATTGTCGAGGATGTCTTGTAACCGGGATTCCGAGTCTGATCGGGTCTTCCGGCTAGAAGGAATATCCTTCGTTGACCGTGAGAGCTTGTGATGGGCTAAGTTGGGACACCCCTGCAGGGATTTGAACTTTCGAAAGTCGTGCCCGCGGTTATGGGCAGATGGGAATTTGTTAATGTCCGGTTGTAGAAAACCTGAAGTTGACCTTAATTAAAATGCACCAACCGCGTGTGTTACCATGATGGTCTCTTTTCGGCAGAGTCCGGGAAGTGAACATGGTGTTGGAGTAATGCTTGATGTAGGTTGTTCGAGGATCACTTCTTGATCATAGTTTCTCGATCGTGCTTTGCCTTCTCTTCTCGCTCTCTTTTGCGTATGTTAGCCACAATATATGCTAGTCGCTTGCTGCTGCTCCACCTCATACCTTTTACCTTACCCATAAGCTTAAATAGTCTTGATCGCGAGGGTGTGAGATTGCTGAGTCCCCGTGTCTCACAGATACTTCCAAAACCAGTTTGCAGGTGCCGATGTTACCGAGCAGGTGACGCAACCAAGCTCAAGGAGGAGCTCGATGAAGATCTTGCCCTTTGTCTTGTTTCGTTTCTAGTTGATCAGTAGTGGAGCCCAGTTGGGGTCGATCGGGGGACCTTGTCGCATTTGGGGTTGCTCTTTATTTTTGTTCCGTAGTCGGATCTTGATTGTATTTGGATGTTGTAATGCTTTATTCATGTAATTGTGTGAAGTGGCGATTGTAAGCCAACTATGTATCTCTTTCCCTTATGTATTACATGGGTTGGTGTGAAGATTACCTCAGTTGTGACATTGCTTTCAATGCGGTTATGCCTCTAAGTCGTGCTTCGACACATGGGAGATATAGCCGCATCGAGGGCGTTACAAAGTGAGCAAGAAGTGATCCTGAAACCACTTTCGGGACTCCGCCAGAAAGAGACAATGACGGCTACACACACGGTTGATGCATTTTAATTACGTTAAGTGTCAAGTTCTCTACAACTAGGTATTAACAAATTCCCATCTGCCCATAACCGCGGGCACGGTTGAAGAAAGTTCAAAACCCTGCAGGGGTGTCCCAACTTAGCCCATCACAAGCTCTCACGGTCAACGAAGGATATTCCTTCTCCCAGTACGACCTGATCAGACTCGGAATCCCGATTACAAGACATTTTGACAATGGTAAAACAAGACCAGCAAAGCCGCCCGATGTGCCGACAAATCCCGATAGGATCTGCACATATCTCGTTCTCAGGGCACACCGTATGAACACTACATACAACTAAAACCAACCCTCAAGTTACCCGAGGTGGCGCTGCAAGTGGATCTGTTTTGGACCAACACTCAGAGGAGCACTGGCCCCGGGGGGGTTAAAATTAAGATGACCCTTGAGTCTACAGAACCCAAGGGAAAAAGGCTTAGGTGGCAAATGTTAAACCAAGGTTGGGCCTTGCTGGAGGAGTTTTATTCAAGGCGAACTATCAAGGGGTTCCCATTATAACCCAATCGCGTAAGGAACACAAAATCAAGGAACATAACACCGGTATGACGGAAACTAGGGCGGAAAGAGTGGAACAAAACACCAGGCATAAGGCTGAGCCTTCAACCCTTTGCCAAGTATATAGATGCATTAAGGTAAACAATATATAGCAATGATATCCCAACAATATCCATGTTCCAACATGGAACAAACTACATCTTCACCTACAACTAGCAACGCTATAAGAGGGGCTGAGCAAAGCGGTAACATAGCCAAACAACGGTTTGCAAGGAAAGGTGGGTTAGAGGCTTGACATGGCAATATGGGACGCATGATAAAGCAAGTGGTAGGTGTCGCAGCATAGCAATAGAACGAGCAACTAGCAAGCAAAGATAGAAGTGATTTTGAGGGTATGGTCATCTTGCCTGCAAAGTTCTCCGAGTTGACGTAAGCTTGATCCTCGTAAGCGTACTCAACGGGTTCCTCGATCACATAATCGTCTCCCGGCTCTACCCAAAGAAAGAACACAAGCAAAGGAAAACAACAATCAACCACGGTGCAATGCGCAAGCAACATGATGCAAAACATGGCATGATATGCGGGATGTGATATGCAATGCATATGCGTGCTCTAGAAGGAAAATATTGAACCAGTCCTCAACTTGGCAAACCAAGTGCGCCGCTGGAAAGATGAGTTGATTTCGGTTGAAATCAATATAAAGATCGCCGGAAACGGATGCACAGTTTGCAAATGGCAAGCAAAACAATAATAGCACAATTCTGCGTTTAACAGCATGATGCCATCTAGAATGCAACAAGAAGCTAAGCTATCGAACTCCAATATAACAACAAAGCACATGGCAGTGATCTACTCAGGATGCTTGACAAAATATGAACACTGAGCTACGGCTAAAACACACAAGAACAGGTTCAAACTAGCATGGAAAAAGTGCAAAAGATATCAGCATCACAGACTTAGTGAAAATACTAACATGTCAGGAATTAACATCAGGAAGCAATGTTTAGAGCAAGACAACAACATGCTACAGGAACATAACATATCAATAAAAGGCATGGCATGGATCTACTCAAAGCATATAACAAAAGCCCCTTACTGACCATAAGCCAAAAAGGATCAGAAGATATGATGGTACCCATGTAAACATAGCAAGTTTCATTAACAGATTCAGACTTAGCAGAAAACTGGACATGGCAAAAACAGAGTTATGAAGGCATGTTTACAAGCTTGATTCACTCAACACAAGGCATTGCATGGCAAGATAAGCATAGCATCAGCAAGAATACATGCTCATGAAGCTAACCAAAGCAAGAACAAACTCATAGCATGCATGGATCAACTACAACAACCTTGGCAAAATTGATTAACACGTAAACAATCTGCCAGGAACATTTTATAGCAAAAGTAGAGCAACATTGAGTCATGCTAGGGCACTCCATAAATGCAAACAGGGGCATGGATGGATAGAGCATAACAATATGTCCAAATCATCCTTACTGAACATACTCAAAAGAAGCATGGATCTCTCTGTAGCATCATGGATACATGGCATAAAAATAATAGCAGGGAAATGACAGTGAAATTCCAAGTCTCTGAAATCAGCAATATCACAAGAGCTACTTTGCATGCTTGTGCTAGTCACCACAATGATCGCAAAAAACATGGCATACACCCCTGTAAATATGGCATGGCATAGCCCAAAACACATGTAGAGCTCATGCCCATATGCAGCACACAATAAATGTAGCAAAAATGATAAATGCTCATACTCTGCTAAGAAACAAGAACTAACATTTTATAGCACTCTTGCAACAGTCATTTGGCCATAAATATGGACTCAAACAAGCATGGAACAAAATGAAGAGCACATCACGATGAACATTTTGATATATCTTATGCACAAAACGGACTTACGGATGAGAAGTTATGGCATGATGAACAGAGGCATATATCATGAGGATCTGAGGACTTGGTGAAACAAAAAGGTCCGAGCGTCAGATAGCTAAAGAGCGCTCGGGGTGGGGAATAGGGCATCTCACCACGTGGGCTTTGGCCCATTACGCAAATAGAGGCACGCCGGGCCTTGCGGAGGAGCTAGGCCAGCTGCGGGGCCCACAAGGGCGACGGAGGGGAGGTGGTTGGGTGCGCGAGCGTAGTCCTCCTCCCGACCGGGGACGAGGCCGGCGGCTCTAGTACTCCGGCGAGCGGGCAGGCGCGGAGGGCCGGCGTCGGGTGATGCAGATGCGGCAGATCCGGGTCCAACTCGACCGAATCTGAAATGAGGCGGGGTCGACGCGGGAGTTTCAGGCGGCGGCGCTCCATGGGGCTTGAGGGAAAGGTGACTGAAGACTGGGGGGTTCCGGCCCCTGGGCGGCGGAGCACGTCGGCCAACCTGTGGGCCGGATGCGGCGGGAGATGGCACCGGAGCCCGCAGCGAGGGGCGCCGAGCGGAGCTGCGAGGTGCGGGCGGACGGTGTGCCTGGATGCCTGAGTTGGCGCCAGCGATGGCGCGAAGGCGGCAGGGTCCGGCGAAGGCGGCAGGGTTGGGCGAAGGCGCCGTGGGATCCTGGCGGCTCGGGCGGATCGACCCGCTACGGCCCGGAGCAGGCCGAACATGGGCTCCGCGGGCCCGGCGGCGAAGTGGGGCGCGGGCAGACATGTGGCGCGGCGGGGTTGGAGCTGACGTGGCGGCCTCGGATTGGCCGGGCGACGTGGAGGCAGCGGATCGACATGTCCGGTGCGGCGAGGACGCGTCCAGATGCGCGGTGGAGGAGAAGGGTCGAACGGAGTTGTTGGAAAACCAACAACGAAAAGAGCAAGCTTGATGTGGGCTTAAGGAAGACATCTCAAACTTATGAGGTGACAACTTGCCACTCACGGAAAAGATTTGATTGGGAGCTAGAAAAGGATAGAAATCTTCTTCCACCGAGGTGATAAGGATAAAACTTGGATCATAGATAGTCACCACAAAGAACAACATTCCCAATGTAAGGCTTTAGGTGAAATTTATACCAAGATAACTCCATGGAGGAAAGTTATGGGTTTAAATACCTCATTCTTGTGAAAGAAGAATGATATATTACCACCTCAAAAGATAAGGGAGAACAATTGCACTCCGGATTGCAAGATGAAGAATGCTTGAGCTCCTCTGAAAAGAATCTTGATGAACGCTTCGAGGAGGAATTAAATCCTTTATGAACCAACATGTAGAGTCTCCATGAAGAACTCCGGTAACAAAAGAATGATCAACCTAAATGAAAGAGAAGTTGAAAACACAAGGTGAAGACTTGCAATGATTAGATGGATCTTCATGACTAGAAAATTGAGAGAGCTTGGAACTCCCGGGAAAAGAAAAGATGAACCAAATAAAACCGAGAATTTGATGAACCTCCGGAATAAGGAATTAATCCATTGGATGAAACAAGAATAAGAATTACATTATGCTTATCCTTCATCAATTAAATTGATGACAAGCAACGGATTTGGCATACTAATTATTCTCGTGGAAAGGATTAAAGAGAGGTATAGCTTAAACTTGAGAAAAGACTTCAACAATCCGCCAGTAAGATTTGAAAGAACGAATGAATTGATATGATAACGTATGAAGAGGAGTCTTGAACAAACCGCCGTAAGAATTGAAAATGAACGAAGTAAAGGGATGAATCACCGGTGAGAATTAGAGAACGAATGAAGATACTTGAGGGAATTTTATACAAGAGAACGAAGAGATCACGAGCTGATTCGAGAAAACTTGAATGATGCACCAGTAAGATTTAGAGAATGAGAGCTGAAAGCTGAGAATGAATAACACAAAATGATGGCCTCCGGAGAATCAGACTGAAAAGACTCCTGAACTGCTCCGGATGGGTGAAAAGAATTCTCACAATCGAAAACAATTATGAGAGGATGGCATAAAGCTAGCACCATGAATCTTGAAGAGAATAGAGCAAGATATGGAGGAAAACTCTTCTTCAGTCTTCAAATATTGAGAATGACGACGAGAAACACCACCATGAATTGTTGAGATACTCCGGGATGACGAATTTAAAAGGTTGAGCCAACGGTGATAAGAATTTGACAGATCTTGGAGAAAGGCATTTGACTTATGATAACTCATTCTTACGTCAAACTTTGGAAGATTTGAGAATAACCCCGGTAAAATTAGAAGAGTCAGGTAAGATCCTGGGAAAAGACCTGTGGGTAGGGCCCATTCAAAAGAAACACCGTTGAAGAGATTTAAAAGAGAGATTGCACCGGTTGAATTAAATGACTTGAATGGGATAACATTCTCGAAAGAGCTTGAATGAAAGCAGAGTGGAAAACACGAATCTTCGAGATATCTTGAGCACTCCGGAACAATTGAATAGCAAGCGGGGAATGATTAAGAGGTGCACCGGCATGAGAAAGCATTTGCAACAAGGAAAAGATATGATTGGCAAAGCTTGAATTGAATCCAACGAATAAGAAAGAGAATAAACAATGATAAACTTGAAGCTCCGTTAGTATCTTCCTGATAATCACCGGATAAGAATATTTACGGAAAAGAATGGAGACTTCACATCAATAAGATGGATACTCGATTAAGAAATCTAAGTCCTTGAAGAAACAAGGGTGGGAGGTAGGGACAAGAAAGTCAACTTGGGATG
The DNA here is from genome assembly GCF_056163025.1 of Triticum urartu. Taxonomy (NCBI): domain Eukaryota; kingdom Viridiplantae; phylum Streptophyta; class Magnoliopsida; order Poales; family Poaceae; genus Triticum; species Triticum urartu. The sequence continues at coordinate 301,930,027 of NC_141876.1, forward strand.
GATGAAACGAACACCGTTGAGAAAACTGAGATTGGATCTTGCGGATGTTGAAAATGATCGGATCCCCTTGAAGAGAAACACACCGGTTGGAAAGGATTTACATGACAATCTCGATTATCATGAAGGATTAGTACTCACATAGAAATATGAGAACACCGCTTCAAAAGAGGCATGGAATCAACATTTGACATTGAAGCAACTCGAGTACCACAACTCAAAACAAAAAAAGGATTGGCTTGCAGAATAAGCTGGAACAAACATATGGTACACCCCATGTCATATCATGTGTCTGTTGGAAAGAATTCCTACGAGCTACTTGAATTCCCACTTAAAAACTCCCAAAACTTTCTGGTTATGCAATCAGGTGTTGGGGATACAGGGGAAGCATAATATCTCACCCAAACTAACAATACCTACATCCAGTTGTATCCATCCTTCAACACATAACCAAGCAACCTTCGGAAATCATTTACCTCAACCTTCGAAAAGCATCCGTTATATGAGTTATGGCAATACTCCCGAACTCCCTCCCCAGTACTGGGTGGCGTCGAGGTTATCTCACCAACAACAACATAAAAGAGATTTTCGATGTCGGCGAACTCAGGTATTCCAGAACTGCAATGATAAAATCGTGACGACAACACCTCGGAGCTCAACTCCCCGGGACACTGCCATAGCCCCTAAATGTCAGGAGGCACCAAGAACGATGTTCTCGCCACAAAACCATCGGAACGATTCCAAGATACCCGCGTGATCCTAAAAAAAATCGTGAAATTTGGGAAGAGAAAAGTCAAAACTCTATGTCAGGAGGCCTCACCAGAGCGACGAAGGGACTGGGGAGTAAAAAGAATCCTACTCTCCGATATATATAATCCTATAAGACTCAAAACATTTTTTAGACTCAACAACATCAACGATTCGATCAAGCAGGGGGCTCCTAAGTCGGGGAAGGCTCTGATTACCAACTTGTAACACCCACGATGCGGCTATATCTCCCACGTGTCGGAGCACGACTTAGTAGGCATGTCACAAGAGGGGTAATCTTTAAACATCCCATGTACTGAATAAGAAAGGGATAAAGAGTTGGATTACAATCGCCACTTCACACAATACATAGATACAACATTACATCATCCAGAATACAATCAAGGTCCGACTACGGAACCAAATAAAGAAAGACAACCCCAAATGCATAGATCCCCGATCGCCCCGACTGGGCTCCACTACTGATCAACTGGAAACGAAACAACACAACGAACACGACCTTCATCGAGCTCCCACTTGAGCTCGGTTGCGTCATCTGCACTGGTATCATCGGCACCTGCAACTATTTTGGAAGGAATCTGTGAGTCACGGGGACTCAACAATCTCACAACCTCGCGATCAAGACTATTTAAGCTTATGGGTAGGAAAAGGTAGTGAGGTGGAGCTGCAACAAGCACTAGCATATTTGGTGGCTAACTTACGAAAATGAGAGCGAGAAGAGGAGCAAAGAACGGTCGTGAACTAGAAGTGATCAAGAAGTGATCCTGACACAACTTATGTTCAAGCATAACACGGGAAGCGTGTTCACTTCCCGGACTCCGCCGGAAAGAGACCATCACGGCTACACATGCGGTTGATGCATTTTAATTAAGTTAAGTGTCAAGTTCTCTACAACCGGATATTAACAAATTCCCATCTGCCCATAACCACGGGCACGGCTTTCAAAAGTTCAAAACCCTGCAGGGGTGTCCCAACTTATCCCATCACAAGCTCTCACGGTCAACAAAGGATATTCCTTCTTCCAGGACAACCCGATCAGACTCGGAATCCCGGTTACAAGACATTTCGACAATGGTAAAACAAGACCAGCAAAGTCGCTCGATGTGCCGACAAATCCCGATAGGAGCTGCACATATCTCATTCTCAGGGCACACCGGATGAACAATACGTACAACTAAAACCAACCCTCAAGTTTCCCCGAGGTGGCGTTGTAAGTGGCTCTGTTTTAGACCAACACTCAGAGGAGCACTGGCCCGGGGGTTTAAAATAAAGATGACCCTTGAGTCTGCAGAACCCAAGGGAAAAAGGCTCAGGTGGCAAATGGCAAAACCAAGGTTGGGCCTTGCTGGAGGAGTTTTATTCAAGCCAAATTGTTAAGGTGTTCCCATTATAACCCAACCGCGTAAGGAACGCAAAATCAAGGAACATAACACCGGTATGACGGAAACTAGGGCGGTAAGAGTGGAAGAAAACACCAGGCATAAGGCCAAGCCTTCCACCCTTTGCCAAGTATATAGATGCATTAAAGTAAAATATATATAGCAATGATATCCCAACAATATCCATGTTCCAACATGGAACAAACTTCATCTTCACCTGCAACTAGCAACGCTATAAGAGGGGCTGAGCAAAGAGGTAACATAGCCAAACAACGGTTTGCTAGGAAAGGTGGGTTAGAGGCTTGACATGGCAATATGGGAGGCATGATAAAGCAAGTGGTAGGTATCGCAGCATAGCAATAGAACGAGCAACTAGCAAGCAAAGATAGAAGTGATTTCGAGGGTATGGTCATCTTGCCTATAAAGTTCTCCGAGTTGACGTAAGCTTGAACCTCGTAAGCGTACTCAACGGGTTCCTCGATCACGTAATCGTCTCCCGTGGCAAAAAAACTCGTAGCATGCATTGATCAACTACAACAACCTTGGCAAAATTGATTAACACGTAAACAAGCTGCCAGGAACATTTCATAGCAAAAGTAGAGCAAGATTGAGTCATGCTAGGGAACTCCATAAATGCAAATAGGGGCATGGAAGGATAGAGCATAACAATATGTCCAAATCATCCTTACTGAACATACTCAAAAGAAGCACGGATCTCTCTGTAGCATCATGGATACATGGCATAAAAATAACAGCAGGGAAATGACTTAGTGAAATTCTAAGTCTCTGAAATCAGCAATATCACGAGAGATACTTTGCATGCTTGTTCTAGTCACCACAATGATCACAAAAAAACATGGCATTCACCCCTGTAAAGATGGCATGGTATAGCCCAAAACACATGTAGAGCTCATGCCCATATGCAGCACACAATAAATGTAGCAAAAATGACAAATGCTCATACTCCTCTAAGAAACAGGAACTAGCATTTCATAGCACTCTTGCAACAGTCATTTGGGCATCAAGATGGACTCAAACAAGCATGGCACAATGTAGCAAAATGAAGAGCACATCAGGCTGAACATTTTGATATATCATATGCACAAAACGGACCTACGGATGAGAAGTTATGGCATGATGAACAGAGGCATATATCATGAGGATCTGAGGACTTGTTGAAAAAAAGGTCCGAGCGTCAGATAGCTAAACAGCGCTCGGGACGGGGAATAGGGAATCTCACCACGTGGGCTTCGGCCCATTACGCAAATAGAGGCAGGCCGGGCCTTGCATAAGAGCTGGGCCGGCTGCGGGGCCCACCAGGGCGATGGAGGGGAGCTGGATGGGCGCGCGAGCGTCGTCCTCCTCCTGACCGGGGACGAGGCCAGCGAAGCTAGTACTCCGGCGAGCGGGCAGGCGCGGAGGGACGGCGTCGGGTGATGTAGAGGTGGCAGATCCGGGTCCAACTCGACCGAATCTGAAATGAGGCGGGGCCGACGCGGGAGTTTCAGGCGGCGGCGCTCCATGGGGCTCGAGGGAAAGGTGACCGAAGACCGGGGGGTTCCGGCCCCTGGGCGGAGGAGCACGTCGGCCAGCCTGCGGGCCCGTTGCGGCGGGAGATGGCACCGGAGCCTGCAGTGACGGGCGCCGAGCGGAGCTGCGAGGTGCGGGCGGACGGTGCACCTGGTCGCCAGAGTTGGCGCCGGCGATGGCACGTAGGCGGCAGGGTCCGGCGAAGGCGCCGCGGGATCCTGACGGCTTGGGCGGATCGGGCCCGCCGTGCCCTGGAGCGGGCCGGAGATGGGCTCCGTGGGCCCGGCGGCGATGTGGGGCGCGGGTGGACACGTGGCCCGGCGGGGTTGGACGCAGGGGCGGTTGGAGCTGACGTGGCAGCCTCGGATTGGCTGGGCGAAATGGAGGCGGCGGTTGGACATGTCCGGCGCGGCGAGGACGCGTCCAGATGCGCGGTGGAGGAGTGGATCTAGGGTTAGACCGCGAAAAATCCGGGAGGAGCACATATTTATAGGTAGGAGGAGTTTGGAGTGTCCAAATGGAGTGCGGTTTTCGGCCACGCGACCGTGATCCAACGGCCGAGAGGATGGAGGGGGTTTGGGGGCTGACTTGGAGGGGTGTTGGGCTGCAACACACACGAGGCCTTTAAGGTTCCCCGGTTAACCGTTTGAGTATCAAACGAACTCCAAAAGGCACGAAACTTGACAGGCCGTCTACCGGTGGTAAACCAAGGCCGCTTGGCAAATCTCGGTCCATTCCGAGAAACTTTAACACCCGCTCACGAAAAGAGGCAAAAGGGGGCGCCAGAGGGCATAGGAGTGTCGGATTGCAAAACGGACAACGGGGAAAATGCTCGAATGCATGAGACGAACACGTATGCAAATGAGATGCACATGATGACATGATATGAAATGCATGACATGGACAAAATGCAAAACGAAGAAAAAACCCAACCACGAAGGGAATCTCATATCGCATCTCCGGAAAAGGCAAGAGTCGGAGTACAAATATGGAAAGTTGTATCCGGGGCATTACAAATTACTCACTAACATGACTCACATATCACTATCATCATACCGCAAAACTATTACAAAGAATCAAGTTTATTTTGTCCAATGATCTTCATGAAAGTTTTTATTATATCCCTCTTGAATATCTATCACTTTGCGACTAGTTTCATATGTTGCAATTGCTTTTTGACAAGCTCAAACAAATTTAAGTGAAGATCATGAGCATAAAAAATGTCATCTCTCAAAATAATATAAGTGAAGCATGAGAGAACTGACAAACTACTCCAAAAAGATATAAGTGAAGATCAAATGAGTAGTTAAGTAAATGGGTAGCTATTTGAGGACTCTCTCTTATTTAAAATTTTTAGATCTAAGTATTTTATTAAAACACCAAGCAAAACAAAATGAAATGAAATTCTAAGAATGGCATACATCATGTGAAGAAGCAAAAACTTAGGATCAACCGATACTAACCGATAATTGTTGATGAAGAAAGGTGGGATGCCTACCGGGCATCCCCAAGCTTAGATGCTTGAGACTTCTTGAAATATTATCTTGGGATGCATTGGGCATCCCCAAGCTTGAGCTTTTGTGTCTCCTTAATTCCTTTTATATCACGGATTCCCTAAATATTAAAAACTTCATCCACACAAAACTCAACAAGAACTCGTGAGATAAGTCAGTATAAATCAATGCAATAAGCTTATCATTCTCTAATGTAGAAAATCACTAGAATTATTATTCAACATCGCATACTAAATGATTATGCATATTTAACACTCCTATCCTAAAATAGAATCATTAAACAAGCAAACATATGTAAATAATGCAAACATAACAGCAATCAGTCAAAACAGAACAGTCTGTAAAGGATGCAAGAACATTCATACTTCTGTCACTCAAAAAATTATAAAAATTTACCACACTGTAGAAAATTTATCATAGCTTATTGTGCAAAAAGTTTCACATTTTATCACATTCTGACTTTTCTCGGGAATTTTTGCAACAGCGATAAGCTTTCTGTTTCGAAACAGCAACTCATATACTTGCAAAATAAGCATTCTAAAGGCTATACTTGACATTTTTATTGAAATAAAAGATGAAAACATTATTATAAATAACAGCAAGAAAATCCTAACAAAATAAAATGACGCTCCAAGCAAAACACATATCATGTGACGAATGAAAACATAGCTTCAAGTAAGGTTACTGATAACGTTGGAGACGAAAGAGGGGATGCCTTCCGGGGCATCCCCAAGCTTAGTTGCTTGGATCTTCCTTCAATATTACCTTGGGGTGCCTTGGGCATCCCCAAGCTTAGGCTCTTGTCACTCCTTATTCTCCTCATATCGATATCTCACCCAAAACTTGAAAACTTCAATCACACAAAACTTAACGAAACTTCGTGAGATGCATTAATATGATAAAGACAAATCATTCACTTTGGTACTGTCAAAGACAAGATTCATAATTGTTCCCACACAATGCCTACTGTAGATTATCATTCCCACAGTTTATATTGAGCAATATAAGCCATACGAACTAGAAAACAAGCAAACTATGCATTGACAACATAATCTGTCAAAAACAGAACAGACTGTCATGATCTGGGAACTTCGTATACTTTTGTAACTCAAACAATTCTGCAAAATTAGGACAACGTAGGAAATTTGTACATTAATCTTGTGTGTAGAAAACAGGATTTTATCAGGCTTCTGTGAATTTTGAAAATTATATTACTGGGCGCAAAAGTTTCTGTTTTTCAACAAGATCAAATCAACTATAACCATAGACCATCCCAAAGGTCTTACTTGGCACTTTATTGAAATAAAAGCTATAGAACATGATTACTACAGTAGCCTAATCATGTGAACACACAAAAACAGTAGGTAAAAGTGTTGCATTGTCTCCCAACAAGCGCTTTTCTTTAATGCCTTTTTAGCTAGGCATGATGATTTCAATGATGCTCACATACAAGATAAGAATTGAAACACAAAGAGAGCATCATGAAGCATATGACTAGCACATTTAAGCCTAACCCACTTCCTATGAATAGGGATTTTGTGATCAAATAATTTATGGGAACAAGAATCAACTAGCATAGGAAGGCAAAACAAACATAACTCCAAGATTTTCAACACATAGAGAGGAAACTTGATATTATTGCAATACCTATAAGCATATGTTCCTCCCTCATAATAATTTTTAGTAACATCATGAATGAATTCAACAATATAACTATCACATAATCATTCTTTTAATGATCCACAAGCATAAAAAATTTCTTACTCTCCACATAAGCAAATTTATTCTCATGAATAGTAGTGGGAGCAAACTCAACAAAATATCTTTCATGACATTGAAAATTAAAATCATGATGACAAGTTTCATGATTATCATACTTCTTTGTAGCATACATGTCATCACCATAATCATCATAGATAGGAACTGTGTTTTCATAATCAATTGGAACCTCTTCCAGAATAGTGGATTCATCACTAAATAAAGTCATGATCTCTCCAAATCCACTTTCATCAATATAATCATCAGAAATAGGAGACATGCAATCATCATAATAAATTTTCTCATCAAAACTTGGGGGACAAAAAATATCATCTTCATCAAACATAGCATCCCCAAACTTATAGCTTTGCATATCATTAACATCATGGATATTCAAAGAATTCATACTAGCAACATTGCAATCATGCTCATCAATTATGCCCAACATTTTATTGAGTTCTTATTCTATCAATTGAGCAAAATTTTCCTTTCCATCATTTTCACGAAAGTCATTATAAAGATGATTAATATGATGCAACCTCAATTCCATTTTTTGTAGTTTTCTTTTTATAAACCAAAATAGTGATAAAACAAGAAACTAAAAGATTCAGTTGCAAGATCTAAAGATATACCTTCAAGCACTCACCTCCCCGGCAATGGAGCCAGAAAAGAGATTGATGTCCACTACGCAACTTTATTCTTGTAGACTCTTGTGGGGCCTCCAAGCCTGAAGTTTTGTAGGACAGTAGCAATTTTCCCTCAAGTGGATGACCTAAGGTTTATCAATCCGTGGGAGGTAGGATGAAGATGGTCTCTCTCAAGCAGCCTTGCAACCAAATAAAAAAGAGTCTCTTGTGTCCCCAACACACCAAATACAATGGTAAATTGTATAGGTGCACTAGTTCAGGGAAAAGATGGTGATAATAGTGTAGTATGGATAGTAGATATTGATTTTTGTAATAGGAACAATAAAAACAGCAAGATAGGAATTGATAAAAAGGAGAACAAACGGTATTGCAATGCTTGAAAATGAGGCATACGGTCCGTACTTTCGCTAGTGTAATCTCTCAACAATGCTAATATAATTAGATCATATAACCTTCCCTCAACGTGCAATGAAAAATAACTCCCTATCTAGTGGAGAACATAAGAAGAAATTGTTTGTAGGGTACCAAACAACCTCAAAGCTATTCTTTCCGATCAATCTATCCTAGAGTTCATACTAAAATAACACCAAGTTATTCTTTCCGATCGATCTATCAAGAGTTCATACTAAAATAACACCAAGGCAAATTCAGATTCATAATACTCAATCCAACACAAAGAACCTCAGATAGTACCCCAAGATTTCTACTTTAGAAACAAAAGATGAGAACGTGCATCAACCCATATGCATAGATTACCCCAATGTCACCTCGAGAATCCTCGAGTCGAGTGCCAAAACATATCTCAAGTGAATCAATATGATACTCCATTCTCACCACAGGTATTCATAGCAAGACATACATAAAGTGTTCTCAAATCCATAAAAGTATTCAATCCGATAAGAACAAAAACTCAAAGGGAAAACTCAATTCACAACAAGATAGAGAGGGATAAACACCATATGATCCAACTATATTAACAAAGCCCGTGATACATCAAGATCATGACATCTCAAGAACACGAGAGAGAGAGAGAGAGAGATTAAACACATAGCTACTGGTACAAATCCTCAGCCCCGAGGGTGGACTACTCCCTCATCATGGAGACCATAGGGATGATGAAGATGGCCTCCAGTGATGATCTCCCCCTCCGGCAGGTTGCTAGAACGGGCTCCCGATTAGTTTTTCGTGGCTACAGAGGCTTGCGGCGGCGGAACTTCCGATCTAGGATTACCCCGAGGGTTTTTGGAATATTTGGCAATTTATATGGCGAAGAGGCGGTGCGGGAGGCCACCGAGGTGGGCATAACCCACCTAAGCGCGCCTAGGGCCCAGGCGCGCCCTGGTGGGTTGTGCCCCCTCGGGGCTCCCTTCTGGCACTTCTTTGGCCCACTGGATGTCTTCTGGTCCAAAAAAATCTCCAAAAAGTTTCACTGCATTTGGACTCCGTTTGGTATTGATTTCTTGCGATGTAAAAAACAAGCAAAAACAGCAACTGGCACTAGGAACTATGTCAACAGGTTAGTCCCAAAAAATGATATAAAGTTGCTATAAAATGATTCTAAAGCATCCAAGAATGATAATATATCAGCATGAATACTTCATAAATTATAGATACGTTGGAGACGTAACATGATCTCGTACCCAGTCCCTGGGCCATTCCTCTACACAATGGCATGGGATAGACCTCGCCTCTTGGCGACCATGCTGAAGCTTCTCTTCTATCACTCGCCATGGAAACTGGTAGGAGCCCCCAGAGGGAAACCCGCCACCAAGTGGTGGCCACTTCAGCTGCCCCCACAAGCAATACCAAGGAAGCGGGTCTTCGGCAAGGGCTCCTTCTGCTGGGTCCCTCCGCGTTGAAGCCATCCCCATGGAGAAGCAGGACGCCAGCCGCCTACCAGCAACAAGTACTACCGGGGGGAGGAGAAGTTTCTTCTCAACAACCGCCAACGGGTAACCCATTCACCTTCGAACCCTTATCAAGAACTTTTTGCTTTCTTGATCCTTGGTTCTAGTTTCCGATTCTCGTATTATCCTTGTCTCCACTCCCTTACAACCCCCATGCTTGTAGATAGGGAGCTTTTGGAGGAGGTGGCTGACATAGGGAAGGATGCTGTCGCAGAGGCCCTCAAGATTGCCACCGAAGAAGGTCATGCCGAGGCCCCAAAGGATGTCCAGGAAACCCCATAAGGAGAAGAGGAAATCCCTGGTACCACGACTGGACCATCATGGAAGTTGAGGAAAAAGCACACCTTCAGAGTGATGCTCCAAAACTTGAGGGCGACTTTCCCCGCAACCAGCTTGGCGATGATCGTGGCTCATCCTACCCCGACAATCCATGGCTTGTCAGTCCTTGCTGGGGTAAACTTTGATGAGGAGATTTGCCGCATACTGGCCCCTTGACCCAAAGAGCCAAAGAAGCAAGTGACCCCGGCGACCGTTCCAAGGACTTGGTCTTTCTACAGACGGTGGCTCTCGGGCTCAAGAAGTGCAAGAGAGGTACAACCAGAAGTGGCAGGCAATCCAGGAGGAACACAAAGCCCATGACGTGGCCACCCAGCAACTGAAGGAGAAGGCAAAGGAACTGCGCTCTTGGTACAACACCCGATCCCGTGAACTCAGGGACCAGGAGGAGAAAATGGCGATTATTGTAGAGAGAGCAAGATCTCGCGATGTCAGGCTGATAGAGCGCGAAACGCAGCTCAACACCCAAGCCAAAGATCTTCCTGCTCGTGAGCAGGCTCTGGTCGACGCCCCTCAAGCCAAAGATGATGAGCTGGAAAGCCTCATTCAGCAACGCACCCAAGGATCTGGAGGACAGCCATAAGAAGGCCATCGACTCACAGGCTCATGATGCAGCAGCCAAACTCAAGGAGGTCATCGACAACCTTGCCGCAGCCTCCGAAGCCAAAACAAAGCTTGAGAACCGGATAGGAAAGCTAGAGGAGGAGCTTGCCGGGAACAGGAAAGAAATCGAGGCCCTCCGGGAAGAAGCGCGGAAGGCAGCCTCCACACTACAGGGGTTGCAATTGTAGCTTACATCCAAGGACCAAGATCTGAATACTGCCTCCAGCACTATTGAGGATCTAAACAGGCCAAGGACAGAGAGAGGGTCTTGACGGAAGAAGTCAATAATGCTAGAGATCTCCGGAAGGACGCAGAGCTCAAGCTCAAGGAACAAGTCGATATGTACAACCTCTGGTCGAAGGGCCTGGTGAATATAGCTGAGTGCATCTCCTCCCAAATCGCCAAGATGAACACGAAGAGATGTACCTTCTGCGTCAATGAGCATGAGGCCCCGAGCGTCAAGCTGATACACTTCTTCGAGGGTTGTATTGATGGGCTGAAGACGTACGAAGATGAGAGGTCAGCTTGCTTCACCAGTGAGTCCTGGAGGTTTGCTCGGGACTCCATCTTTACTATCCTTGTCAACTTTGCACAGCGCCATCCCAACATTGATATATCTAATGCCTTCAAGAAGCTACCGACTGGGACGGACACCTCTGCTGCCGCTCAAGCTGTTGGGCCTCTGGCCGACAAGGTTCTTTGCATGCCCCGGGTCCAAGGAGGCGCTAGGACTAATTTCTCTTACTCCGTTTGCTTGTGATGCTGCCAAACAAATAGACACATTTTGGCCTTGTGTTAGGCCTTGCTACTTTCCAGGATGTAATAGTACTTATTAAGTACTTGTATGAACTAATGCTATCCTTTAAGTTTACCTTGCACATCATTCTTGTATGATTGTGGATCCTGCGCATTCCGGGAGCCTACCGGGGCAGACACTAGCTGTGCTACGATGGGGGCTGGCCCCCAGCATTCTACAAGCATAGGTGCCACCAGCAATTTTCCCTTCAACGTTCTCGATGCTGCTACGTGGACTGTTGAGCGGACTCGAAACAGCTGAGGATGCAAGTGATCACGAAAGAGTCCCTTCGCGTTACTGATATTTCATACAAACAATAGGGTCTAAACCAAAGGAGTCGCAAAGGATATATAAAAGAGTCTCAAAAGCAGAGATGTTTTCGCAACTTATCTTTTCTTAATCTTGTAATTGGTGTTGTCGCGAAGGCACAAATCCTTCCCTTCCTTGGTAGTCTCACTCACGAAATGTAGCGCTCGACCCATATGCAACATGGCAGCAATGCACTGCAATGTGTAGTGAGACTTGCTGGTATAGGATGAGTATATATATGCCTTGTCGCGATTTCCTCCCACAACAATGTTGCTCCCCAGGCTGGGGGGAGACCTGGTTAATCTGCCACGGCGCACGACTCGGCTGAACGTTCATCCCTCCGGGGTGAACATTCGCACCGTCGAGTGTGGCCTATCAACAATCGGATCATCCACCTCCATGTTGTGGTCACCGCGTTCTATGCTCGAAGGAGATCGCGACGAAGTGGTAGCAGCACTGTCCGCGGCAGCCGCGCCGCCCGCGGTGCATAGCTTGTCCGCTTTGACCGTGGTACCCGCGGCGCTCATAGCTATGGACAAAGGGACCGTCGCGGTAGGGAACGGTGTCGCCGCTCCACTCTTCCTCTTGGGACCCACCACCAGAGTAGCGGATGACAAAGATCGATGCGCTCGTTGCTGCATCAGGTTCGTGCAAGCAACGCGCCCCCTACCTGGCATGCCAAAGATGTGGGCATGGAAGCACGATCACCTATGGGGCAGGGGTGCCCCTTTGTGGTTCGGCAAGGGGATGGTCACATTGCACAAAGAGCAGAAACAGTAGGGGCAGCGCGGTGGTGGGCAGCTCTCTTTTACCCAGGTTTGGACCGCTTTGTAGTGTAAAACTCTAGTCCTGCTCTGGTGGATTGATCTAGAGGAACATGAAGGCACGATGTGCCCCAGCCCGGCAAGGTCGCCTCAGGGGGAGCAACGTGCACGTACAAGTGTTAGGGGGTCTAAAAATCCAACCCTTTGCTAGGTTGCCGTGGGCCTCCTTTTATAGCTTATGGGGCGACCATAGTGGCAAAACAGTCATTTGGATGTGATTAGATAGCTAATAGTGCCATCATACCTAATTATGGCAATTAGGACAAAGTGCATTAAATGCACTGCTAGGTGTCATGCTGAGTTCGAAGCCCGGCAAGCTTGTCGTGCCGCTTATCCATCATTTCCTTAATAGTGCCACACGCCATCTAGACGGGTGTTAATAAACCTAACCTCCTTCCCGCCATGCTGCCACGTGCTCGATTGGATCCACGTGGTTATTTGAGAGCTTGACACCGAATTGTTAAATGACTTGGGTGCAATGAGGTGGGCCGGTTGCATTTTTGCAAAGTTCTACCAGCAGGGAGTCCGGCGGGATCTGATCTTGGCGGCCTCGGCAAGCCTTGCCAGGGGGAATTGGTCTTTCTATTTTAGGTGCTGCCTCGACCCGGCCGGGCTCTCCTGCACGGCAAGGGAGGCTTCCTTGAAGTGCTTTCTAGGGAGGCCATGTCTAGCGGGGCCAGTTTGCCTGAGAGGCCATGTCAGTCTATGCACTAGTGTAGGGGAAAACAAACACCCCTGTTTGTGTACACCGACGGTATGATAGAGAAACTGCTAGCTATTCGTTATGTAGGAGACGGAGCAATAGATCCTGATATGCACCTGATCTATGTGGATGAACATTGTGGATTATTTAAACTTGCAGTTCTACCCAGAGGTGAAGTTAAGAAGAAGGTTTTCCCTCTATCTTTTAAGGGAAAGGCATTGTCATGGTATAGGCTATGTGATGATATTGGAGCTTGGGATTGGAACTGATTGAAATTGGAATTGCATCAAAAGTTTTATCCTATGCATTCGGTTCATCATGATCAAAATTATATATAATTTTTGGCGTCGTGAAGGAGAGAGCATCGCTCAAGCTTAGGGGAGGTTTAAGTACATGATGTACACATGCCCCAATCATGAGCTCTCAAGAGAAATTATCTTACAGAATTCTTATGCTCGGCTTTCTCATGATGATCGAACCATGCTCGATTCTTATTCTACTAGTTCCTCTATGGAGAAAACTATTGAATTGAGGTGGGATCTTCTGGAAATAATTAAATGCAACTCTAAGATTGGGAACTCGGCAAAGGTAAAGAGTCAGGTATAATACTTAAGTTTGATTGTGTTAAATCTTTTATGGATACTGATGTTTTTCATCAGTTTAACACTAAATATGGACTTAACTCTGAGATAGTAGCCTCCTATTGTGACTCATTTTCTACTCATGTTGATCTCCATAAGGATAAGTGGTTTAAATATCATCCCCCTATTAAAGAAAATATTGAGGAACATGTTATAGTTAAAGATGAAACTATCGTTTACAATGTTGATCCAGTTGTGCCTGCTGCTTATATTGAGAAACCACCTTTTCCTGCTAGCATAAAGGAACATACTAAAGTTTCAACAGTGGTTAAGAAAAGTTATATTAGAGCACCTAGACCCTATGAACAAATTAAAGTTGAACCTAATGTTGCTATGGTTAAGGATCTCTTCGTCGATAATATTGATGGGCATGTTATTTACTTATATGATGAATCTACTAGAATTGCTAAACCCGATCGTAAAGATAAGAATAAGCCTGTTGTTGGCATGCCTGTTGTCTTAGTTAAAATAGGAGATCATTGTTATCATGGCTTATGTGATTTGGGTGCTAGTGTGAGTGTTATTCCATTTACCTTATATCAACAAATTTTGAATTATATTGCATCAGTTGAGATAGAAGATAATGATGTTTCTATTAAGCTTGCGAATAGAGATACTATATCACTTCTTGGGATTGTTAGAGATGTTGAAGTCTTGTGTGGAAAAATAAAATACCCTAGTTCTTGGTTCTCCACAAGATGATTTTTGTCCCATTATATTTGGTAGACCTTTCCTGAACACCGTTAGTGCTAAGATTGATTGCACTAAAGAAGCTGTCAGCGTTAACTTTGGTGATGTATCTCATGAGTTTAATTTCTCTAAGTTCTATAGAAAACCTCGTGATAAAGAGTTACGTAATAAGGATGAAATTATTGGTCGTTCTTCTATTGTCGTACCTCCTAATAATCTGTGAGAACAATATTTGCTAGACCATGAAAATGACATGCATATGAACGAAAGAAATGAAATAGACAAGATGTTCTTTGATCAACCACCCTATCCTGAAACATAATTTGCCTATTGAAACTATGGGAGGACCTCCTCCACCTGAGGGTGATCCTGTGTTTGAATTTAAACAATTGCATGATACATTGAAATATGCTTATCTTGATGAAAAGAAAATATATCCTGCTATTATTAGTGTTAACCTTTCAGAGCATGAAGAAAAGAGACTACTTAAAACTCTGAGGAAGCACCGCGCCGCTATTAGATATACTCTTGATGATCTTAAGGGAATTATTCCCACTCTATGTCAGCACAAGATTAATAAAGAGACTGATGCAAAACCAGTTGTCGATCATCAATGACAATTAAATCCTACGATGAAGGATGTGGTAAGAATTGAAATATTTAAGCTTCTGGAAGTAGGTATAATTTATCCCATAGCTGACAGTAGATGGGTAAGTCATGTTCATTGTGTCCCTAAGAAAAGAGGCATTACGGTGTTCCTAGTGATAAAAATGAACTTATCCCACAAAGAATTGTAACTGGTTATAAGATGGTAATTGATTTTAGAAAATTAAACAAAGCTACTAGAAAAGATCATTACCCCTGTCCTTTTATTGACCAGATGTTAGAAAGATTGTCTAAGCATACACACTTTTGTTTCCTTGATGGATATTGTGGTTTCTCTCAAATACTTGTATCACAAGAATATCAGGAAAAAACTACTTTTACTTATCCTTTTGGAACTTATGCTTATAGACGTATGCCTTTCGGTTTATGCAATGCACCCAATACTTTTCAAAGATGTATGACTGCTATATTTTCTGATTTTTGTGAAAAGATTGTTGAGGCCCTCATGGATGATTTTTCTGTTTACAGGACTTCTTTTGATGATTTCTTAAGCAACCATGATCGAGTTTTGCAGATGTGTGAACAAACTAATGTTCTCTTGAATTGGGAGAAGTGCCACTTTATGGTAAATGAAGGTATTGTCCCGGGGCATAAAATTTCTAAACGAGGTATTGAAGTAGATAAAGCTAAAGTTAATGCAATTGAGAAAATGCCCTGTCCTAAAGATATAAAAGGTATAAGAAGTTTCCTTGGTCATATTGGTTTCTATATGAGGTTCATTAAAGACTTCTCTAAAATGTATATGCCTCTTACTAATCTTTTGCAAAAAGATGTTCCATTTATTTTTAATGATGATTGTGTAGAAGCCTTTGAAACACTTAAGAAAGCCTTAACGTTTGCACCTATTGTTCAACCACCTCATTGGAACTTGCCTTTTAAAATTATGTGTGATGCTAGTGATTATGTTGTTGCGGTTGTTCTAGGATAAAGAGTTGATAAGAAATTAAATGTTATCAATTATGTTAGTAAAACTCTAGACAATGCTCAAATAAATTATCCTACTACCGAGAAAGAATTTTTAGCAGTTGTCTTTGCATGTGTTAAATTCAGATCTTACATCATTGATTTAAAGTAGTTGTTCACACTGATCATACTGCTATTAAATATCTTATGGAAAAGAAATATGCTAAACCTAGACTCATTCAATGGGTTATTTTGCTACAAGAATTTGACCTGCATATTAAGGAGCTGAGAATCCCGTAGATGATAATCAGTCTCGAATAGGAAATGTTCTTGATGACCCACTACCTATTGATGATAGTTCTCCCGATGAACAATTGGTTCCTATAAATGCTTCTCATAATACTCCTTGGTATGCAGACCATGTTAATTACATTGTTGCTAAATATATACCACCTAGTCTCACATACCAACAAAAGAAAAAGTTCTTCTATGATTTGAGATATTACCTTTTGGATGACCCACATCTTTATAAGAAAGGAGTAGATGGTATTATTAGACGTTGTATACCTAAGAAAGAATAGGAACAAATCCTACGGAAGTGTCATTCCGAGGCATATGGAGGACACCATGCTGGAGACAGAACCGCACATAAGATATTACAATCCGGTTTTTAATCGCCTACTCTCTTCAAGGATGCATGTAAGTTTGTCTTATCATATGATGAATGTCAAAGAATTGGTAATATTAGTAGACGTCAGGAAATGCCTATGAATTATTCACTTGTTATTAAACCATTTGATATTTGGGGATTTGATTATATGGGACTTTTTCCTTCCTCTAATTGGTATACTCATATTCTGGTTGCTGTTGATTATGTTACTAAGTGGGTAGAAGTTATTCCAACTAGTAGTGTTTATCATAAAACATCTATTAAAATGCTTAAAGAAGTTATTTTCCCGAGGTTTGGAGTCCTTTGATACTTAATGACTGATGGTGGTTCACATTTTATTCATGGTGCATTCCGTAAACTCCTTGCTAAATATGATGTCAACAATAGAATTGCATCATGATATGTCTCTATCGTATCTACTTTTCCAAACACTTTTGCTCTTGTTTTGGACTCTAATTTTCATGATTTGGACGAAACTAACCCAGACTGATGTTTTTCTCAACAGAACTATCATGCTGTTGTTCTTGTGCAGAAATAAAAGTTCTCGAAATTGGACAAAACTTTTTGGAGATTTTTCACAGAATAAATAAAAAATACTGGAGCAAAGATCCACTTGAGGGAGGACACCTGCTGCCCACTAGGCACCAAGGCGCGCCCACCCCCTTGGGAGCTCTTTAGTGGCTTGTGGGGCCCATGTGGTTCCGCCTGACCCTAATCTCAGCATTATAAATTCCTATTTCCCAAGAAAAAATAGGGGAGGAAGTTTCATAGCGTTTAACGATACTGAGCCGCTGACACCTCATGTTCTTCATTGGGAGGCCAGATCTGGTGTCCGCTCGGGGCTCCGGAGAGGTGTATCTTCCGTCTTCGTCATCATCAACCATCCTCCATAACCAATTTCATGATGCTGACCATCAGGAGTGAGTAATTCCTTTATAGGATTGCTGGACGATGATGGGTTGGATGAGATTTTGAAGGAAATATGCCCTAGAAGCAATAATGAAGTTGTTATTTATATTTCCTTATATCATGATAAATGTTTATTATTCATGCTAGAATTGTATTAACTTGAAACTTGATACATGTGTGAATATATAGACAAAACACAAT
Source organism: Triticum urartu (assembly GCF_056163025.1). Classification (NCBI taxonomy): domain Eukaryota; kingdom Viridiplantae; phylum Streptophyta; class Magnoliopsida; order Poales; family Poaceae; genus Triticum; species Triticum urartu. The sequence continues at coordinate 301,947,778 of NC_141876.1, forward strand.
GTCCCTAGTATGCCTCTACTAGACTAGCTCGTTAATCAAAGATGGTTAAGTTTCCTAACCATGGACATGTGTTGTCATTTGATGAACGGTATCACATCATTAGGAGAATGATGTGATGGACAAGACCCATCCGTTAGCTTAGCATAATGATCATTAAGTTTTATTGATATTGCTTTCTTCATGACTTATAAATATTCCTTTGACTATGAGATTATGCAACTCCCGGATACCGAGGAATACCTTGTCTGCTATCAAACGTCACAACGTAACTGGGTGATTATAAAGATGCTCTACAGGTATCTCCGAAGGTGTTTGTTCAGTTGGCATAGATCGAGATTAGGATTTGTCACTCCGAGTATCGGAGAGGTATCTCTGGGCTCTCTTGGTAATGCACATCATGATAAGCCTTGCAAGCAATGTGACTAATGAGTTAGTTACAGAATGATGCATTACGAAACGAGTAAAGAGACTTGCTGGTAACGAGATTGAACTAGGTATGAAGATACCGACGGTCGAATCTCGGGCAAGTAACATACTGATGACAAAGGGAATGACGTATGTTGTCATTACGGTTTGACCGATAAAGATCTTCATAGAATATGTTGGAACCAATATGAGAATCTAGGTTCCACTATTGGTTATTGACCGGAGAGGTGTCTCGGTCATGTCTACATAGTTCTCGAACCCATAGGGTCCGCACTCTTAATGTTCGATGACGATTTGTATTATGAGTTATGTGTTTTGGTGAACGAAGATTGTTCGGAGGCCCGGATGAGATCACTGACATGACGAGGAGTCTCGAAATGGTCAAGAGGTAAAGAATGATATATTGGACGATAGTATTCGGACACCAGAAGTGTTTCGGAATGTATCGGGTACGTATCGGAGTACCGGGGGGTTAACGGAACCCTCCGGGGGAAGATATGGGCCACATGGGCCATAGGAGGGAGGCAACCTAGCCCACAAGGGTGGCACCCCCCCAAGGGAGGAGTCCGAATTGGACTAATGGAGGGGGCGGCGCCCCCTTTCCTTCTCCTTCTCCCTCTCCTTCCCCCATTCCCCCTCCGATAAATGGAAGGGGGCCGAATTGGACTAGGAGCCCAAGTGGGACTCCTCCCACTTGGGGCGCCCCTAGGCCAGCCTCCTCCCCTCTCCCTCCTATATATACGGGGGTGGGGGCGCCTCTAACACACATCAATTTTTCCAAGCCGTGTGTAGCGCCCCCTCCACTGTTTACTCCTCCGGTCATATTGTCGTAGTGCTTAGGCAAAGCCCTGCGCGGTTCACTTCACCATCACTGTCATCACGCCGTCGTGCTGACGAAACTCTCCCTCGACACTTTGCTGGATCAAGAGTTTGAGGGATGTCATGGAGCTGAACGTCTGCAGAACTCTGAGGTGTCGTAGTATTCGGTACTTGATCGGTTGAATCGAGAAGACGTCCGACTACATCAACCGCGTTAAACTAATGCTTCTTCTTCCGTTCTATGAGGGTACGTGGACACACTCTCCCCCTCTCGTTGCTATGCATCTCCTAGATAGATATTTCATGATCGTAGGAAATGTTTTGAAATTGCATGCTACGTTCCCCAAAAGTTGTATCCGAATCAGGTCTATGCGTAGATGATATGCATGAGTAGAACACAAAGAGTTGTGGGTGATGATAGTCATAATGCTTACTACCAACATCTTATTTTGATTCGGCGGTATTTTTGGATGAAGCGGCCGGGACCAACCTTACATGACCACGTTCATGAGACCGGTTCCACCGACAGACATGCAACTTGTTTTGCATAAAGGTGGCTGGCGGGTGTCTGTTTCTCCAACTTTAGTTGAATCGAATTTGACAACAACAAAGTAGAGGACATCTAACTTGTTTTTGCAGGGCATGTTGTGATGTGATATGGTCAAGACATGATGTGATATACGTTATTGTATGAAAAGATCATGTTTTTTAGAAGTTATCGGCAACTGGCAGGAGCCTGATGGTTGTCGTTTTATTGTATGAAATGCAGTCGCCATGTAATGCTTTACTTTATCACTATGCGGTAGTGATAGTTGTAGAAGTAATAGTTGGCAAGACGACAACGACGCTACGATGGAGATCAAGGTGTCAAGCCGGTGACGATGGAGATCATGACGGTGCTTTGGAGATGGATATCAATGGCACAAGATGATAATGGCCATATAATGTCACATATTTTGATTGCATGTGATGTTTATGTTCTATGCATCTTATTTTGCTTAGTACGGCGGTAGCATTATAAGATGATATCTCACTAAATTTCAAGGTATAAGTGTTCTCCCTGAGTATGCACCATTGCGACAGTTCGTCGTGCCGAGACACCATGTGATGATTGGGTGTGATAAGCTCTACGTTCACATACAACGGGTGCAAGACAATTTTGCACATGCGGAATACTTGGGTTAAACTTGATGAGCCTAGCATGTACATACATGCCCTCGAAACATTGGAGACCAAAAGGTCGAACGTGAATCATATAGTAGATATGATCAACATAAAGATGTTCACCGTTGAAAACTACTCCATCTCACGTGATGATCGGACATGGTTTAGTTGATACGGATCACGTGATCATTTAGATGACTCGAGGGATGTCTATCTAAGTGGGAGTTCTTAAGTAATACGATTAATTGAACTTAATTTATCATGAACTTAGTCCTGATAGTTTTTGCATATCTAAGTTGTAGATCAATGGCTCGTGCTACCGTTCCCTTGAATTTTAATGCGTTCCTAGAGAAAGCTAAGTTGAAAGATGATGGTATCAACTACACGGACTGGGTCCGTAACTTGAATATTATCCTCATTGGTGCACAGAAGAATTATGTCCTTGATGCACCGCTAGGTGAAAGGCCTGCTGCAGGAGCATATGCCGATGTTATGAACGTCTAGCAAGCTCGATCTGATGACTACTCGATAGTTCAGTGTGCCATGCTTTACGGCTTAGAATCGGTACTTCAAAGACATTTTGAACGTCATGGACCATATGAGATGTTCCAGGAGTTGAAGTTAATATTTCAAGCAAATGCCCGAGTTGAGAGATATGAAGTCTCAAACAAGTTCTATAGCTGCAAGATGGAGGAGAATAGTTCTATTAGTGAACACATACTCAGAATCTCTGGGTACCATAACCACTTGACTTGACTAGGAGTTAATCTTCCAGATGATAGTGTTATTGACAGATTTCTTCAATCACTGCCACCAAGCTACAAAGGCTTCATGATGAACTATAATATGCAAGGGATGGATAAGACGATTCCCGAGCTCTTCGCTATGCTTAAAGCTGCGAAGGTAGAAATCAAGGAGCATCACGTGTTGATGGTTAACAAGACCACTAGTTTCAGGAAGAAGAGCAAGAGAAAGAAGGGGAACTTCAAGAAGAATGGCAAGAAAATTGTCACTCCAGGGAAGAAGCCCAAGTCTGAACCCAAGCCTGAAACTGAGTGCTTCTACTGCAAAGGAACTGGTTCACTGGAAGCGAAATTGCCCCAAGTATTTGGCGGATAAGAAGGATGGCAAAGTGAACAAAGGTATATTTGATATACATGTTATTGATGTGTACCTTACTAATGCTCGTATTAGCGCCTGGGTATTTGACACTGGTTCTGTTGCTCATATTTGCAACTCGAAACACGGGCTACGGATTAAACGAAGATTGGCTAAGGACAAGGTGATGATGCACGTCAGGAATGGTTCCAAGGTCGATGTGATCCCCGTTGGTACGCTACCTCTACATCTACCTTCAGGATTAGTTTTAGACCTAAATAATTGTTATTTGGTGCCAGCGTTGAGCATGAACATTACATCTGTATCTTGTTTGATGCGAGACAGTTATTCATTTAAATCAGAGAATAATGGTTGTTCTATTTATATGAGTAATATCTTTTATGGTCATGCACCCTTGAAGAGTGGTCTATTTTTGTTGAATCTCGATCATGGTGATACACATATTCATAATATTGATGCGAAAAGATGCAAAGTTGATAATGATAGTGCAACATATTTGTAGCATTGCCGTTTAGGTCATATTGGTGTAAAGTGCATGAAGAAACTCCATGCGGATGGACTTTTGGAATCACTTGATTATAAATCATTTGATGCTTGTGAACCATGCCTCATGGGCAAGATGACTAAAACTCCGTTCTCTGGAGCAATGGAGCGAGCCACTGACTTATTGGAAATAATACATATCTATGTATGTGGTCTGATGAGTGTTGAGGCTCGCGACGGGTATTTTTATTTTCTAACTTTCACAGATGATTTCAGCAGATATGGGTATATCTACTTAATGAAACACAAGTCTGAAACATTTGAAAAGTTCAAAGAATTTCAGAGTGAAGTTGAGAATCATCGTAACAAGAAAATAAAGTTTCTACCATCTGATCACGGAGGCGAATATTTGAGTTACGAGTTTGGCCTTCATTTAAAATAATGTGGAAAAGTTTCACAGCTCACGCCACCTGGAACACCACATCGTATTGGTGTGTCTGAACGTCGTAACCATACTTTATTAGATATGGTGCAATCTATGATGTCTCTTACTGATCTACCACTATCATTTTGGGGTTATGCATTAGAGACAGCTGCATTCACGTTAAATAGGGCACCATCTAAATCCATTGAAACGACACAGTATGAACTGTGGTTTGGCAAGAAACCTAAGCTATCATTTCTTAAAGTTTGCGGTTGGGATGCTTATGCGCAAAAGCTTCAGCCTGATAAGCTCGAACCCAAATCGGAAAGGTGCGTCTTCATAGGATACCCAAAAGGAATTGTTGGGTACACCTTCTATCACAGATCCGAAGGCAAGATATTTGTTGCTAAGAATGGATCCTTTCTAGAGAAGGAGTTTCTCTCGAAAGAAGTGAGTGGGGGGAAAGTAGAACTTGATGAGGTAATTGTACCTCCTCTCGAATTGGAAAGTAGCTCATCACAGAAAACCGCTCCCGTGATGCCTACACCAACTAGTGAGGAAGTGAATGATGATGATCATGAAACTTCAGATCAAGTTACTACTGAACCTTGTAGGTCAATGATACGTCTCCAACGTATCTATAATTTTTTATTGTTCCATGCTATATTATATTCTGTTTTGGACATTATTGGGCTTTATTATACACTTTTATATTATTTTTGGGACTAACCTATTAACCGGAGGCCCAGCCCAAAATTGCTGTTTTTTGCCTATTTTAGGGTTTCGCAGAAAAAGAATATCAAATGGAGTCCAAATAGAATGAAACCTTCGGGAACGTGATTTTCGGAACAAACATGATCCAGAGGACTTGGACCCTATGTCAAGACATCAACCAGGAGGCCACGTGGTAGGGGGCGCGCCTACCCCCCCAGGCACGCCCTCCACCCTCGTGGGCCCCCTGCTGCTCCACCAACGTACTCCTTACTCCTATGTATACCTAAGTACCCCCAAACTACCAGATACGGAGCCAAAACCCTAATTCCACCGCCGTAACTTTTTGTATCCATGAGATCCCATCTTGGGGCCTTTTCCGAAGCTCCGCCGGAGGGGGCATCGATCAAGGAGGGCTTCTACATCAACACCATAGCCCCTCCGATGAAGTGTGAGTAGTTTACCTCAGACCTACGGGTCCATAGTTATTAGCTAGATGGCTTCTTCTCTCTTTTTGGATCTCAATACAAAGTTCTCCCCCTCTCTTGTGGAGATCAATTCGATGTAATCTTCTTTTGTGGTGTGTTTGTTGAGATCGATGAATTGTGGGTTTATGATCAAGTTTATCTACGAACAATATTTGAATCTTCTCTGAATTCTTTTATGTATGATTAGTTATCTTTGCAAGTCTCTTCGAATTATCAGTTTGGTTTGGCCTACTAGATTGATCTTTCTTGCAACAGGAGAAGTTCTTAGCTTTGGGTTCAATCTTGCGGTGTCCTTTCCCAGTGATAGTAGGGGCAGCAAGGCACGTATTGTATTATTGCCATCGAGGATAACAAGATGGGGCTTTCATCATATTGAATGAGTTTATCCCTCTACATCATGTCATCTTGCTTAAAGTGTTACTCTGTTCTTATGAACTTAATACTCTAGATGCATGCTGCATAGCGGTCGATGTGTGGAGTAATAGTAGTAGATGCAGGCAGGAGTCGGTGTACTTGTCTCGGACGTGATGCCTATATACATGATCCTACCTAGATATTCTCATAACTATGCTCAATTCTGTCAATTGCTCAACAGTAATTTGTTTACCCACCGTGAATACTTATGCTCTTGAGAGAAGCCACTAGTGAAACCTATGGCCCCCGGGTCTATCTTCCATCATATTAATCTTCCAACACTTAGTTATTTTTATTGCCTTTTATTTTACTTTGCATCTTTATCATAAAAATACAAAAATATTATCTTATCATGTCTATCAGATCTCACTCTCGTGAGTGACCGTGTAGGGATTGACAACCCATTATCGCATTGGTTGCGAGGATTTATTTGTTTGTGTAGGTGTGAGGGACTCGTGCATGGCCTCCTACTGGATTGATACCTTGGTTCTCAAAAACTGAGGGAAATACTTACGCTAATTTGCTGCATCACCCTTTCCTCTTCAAGGGAAAACCAACGCAAGTGCTCAAGAGGTAGCAAGAAGGATTTATTGCGCCGTTGCCGGGGAGTCTACGCAAAAGTCAACATACCAAGTACCCATCACAAACCCTTATCTCCCGCATTACATTATTTGCCATTTGCCTCTCGTTTTCCTCTCCCCCACTTCACCCTTGCCATTTTATTCGCCCTCCCTCTCCATCCTCCCTCCTCTTTCTCTATTCGCCTCTCTTTGCCCGTTTGTTGTTTGCTTATGTGTCAGTTTGCTTGCTTGTCGTTATGGCTAGTCCCCTATCTTCCCCTTTATCTCCCGAGTTTGAGGTTCTTCACTTCAAACAAAGAAAAGGAGAAAATTAAAAGATGCTTGGTTTAGAATGATGGGGTTTTATCGTAATTGCACCCTAGAGGTGAATTTTAGAATTCTGCTTCGCAACTTTTATGTTGGATTGAATTTATCTCATAGACAACTCTTGGATTGCGTTGCCAAAGGAAATTTTATTGGAATTGATCCCAGTATTGCACATGAAATTATAGAGGGTATAGTGGGAATACTACCCCAACAAAAGGGGCATCATCATATCCAAGAAGAAACGCAAGTTTTCGAGAAAATTTGCGAAGTAACCAAGATCTTACAAAAATCTCTTGAACCTCTTAAGAGTGTTAGCGGAAATCTCCACCGCATGAATATGTTGATTACCCTTTGCAATAAGCATTTGGATTCTTTAGATCTCAAAATTTCCGAATATGAGGGTAAACGTAAGGAACCTCCCGGATTCAAGCGTAACTCCGCAAAAAAATTAAAGACCCAAGATGATAATACCTATATCTATCCTTGCTTTTATGCCTAGCTAGGGGCGTTAAACGATAGCGCTTGTTGGGAGGCAACCCAATTTTATTTTTATTCCTTGATTTTTTCTCCTGTTTAGTAATAAATAATTTATCTAGCCTCTGTTTTGGTTGTGTTTTTTGTGTTTAATTAGTGTTTGTGCCAAGTAGAACTGTCGGGAAGACTTGGGAAAGTCTTTTTAATCTTGCTGTAAAAACAGAAACTTTAGCGCTCACGAGAATTGCTGCCATTTTTATTTGGAAATTGATATTTAGTTAATTCTTTTTTCATATGATTAATAGATAAATTACTCACGTCCAGAAATTTATTTTATAATTTTAGGAGTTCCAGATCTTGCGTTAGCTACATATTACTACAGACTGTTCTGTTTTTGACAGATTCTATTTTTCATGTGTTGATTGCTTATTTTAATGAATCTATGGTTAGTAAAATAGTTTATAAACCATAGAGAGGTTGGAATACAGTAGGTTTAACACCAATATAAATAAATAATGAGTTCATTACAGTACCTTTAAGTGGTGTTTTGTTTTCTTTCGCTAACGGAGCTCATGAGATTTTCTACTTTATGTTTTGTGTTGTGAAGTTTCCAAGTTTTGGGTAAAGATTTGATGGATTATGAAACAAGGAGTGGAAAGAGCCTAAGCTTGGGGATGCCCATCGCACCCCCAAGATAATCTAAGGACACCTGAAAGCCAAAGCATTGGGATGCCCCGGAAGGCATCCCCTCTTTCGTCTACTTCTATCGGTAACTTTACTTGGAGCTATATTTTATTTACCACATGATATGTGTTTTGCTTGGAGCATCTTGTATGATTTGAGTCTTTGCTTTTTAGGTTACCACAATCATCCTTGCTGCACACACCTTTTTGAAAGAGACACACATGATTCGGAAATTATTAGAATACTCTATGTGCTTCACTTATATCTTTTGAGTTATATAGTTTTTGCTCTAGTGCTTCACTTATATCTTTTAGAGCACGGTGGTAGATTTGTTTTATAGAAACCATTGTTCTCTCATGCTTCACTTAGATTATTTTGAGAGTCCTACAAAACAGCATGGTAATTTTCTTTAATTATTTTAGGAATTCAAGATTAATAATAAAATTTTCTTATGAGTGTGTTGAATACTATGAGAAGTTTGAAACTTGATAATTGTTTTGAGATATGGAGATGGTGATATTAGAGTCGTGCTAGTTGAGTAGTTGTGAATTTGAGAAATGCTTGTGTTGAAGTTTGTGATTCCCATAGCATGCACGTATGGTGAACCGTTATGTTAAGAAGTCGGAGCATGATGTATTTATTGATTATCTTCCTTATGAGTGGCGGTCGGGGACGAGCGATGGTCTTTTCCTACCAATCTATCCCCCTAGGAGCTTGCGTATAGTACTTTGCTTCGATAAATAATAGATTTTTTCAATAAGTATGTGAGTTCTTTATGACTAATGTTGAGTCCATGGATTATACGCACTCTCACCCTTCCACCATTGCTAGCCTCACTAATACCGCGCACCTTTCGCCGGTATCATACACCCACCATATACCTTCCTGAAAACAGCCACCATACCTACCTATCATGGCATTTCCATAGCCATTCCGAGATATATTGTCATGCAACTTTCCACCGTTTCGTTTACTATGACACACTCCATCATTGTCATATTGCTTTGCATGATCATGTAGTTGACATTTTAGTTGTGGCAAAGCCACCGTTCATAATTCTTTCATATAAGTCACTCATGCATCATTGCTATCCCGGTACACCGTCGGAGGCATTCATATAGAGTCTTACTTTGTTCTAGTATCGAGTTGTAATCATTGAGTTGTAAATAAATAGAAGTGTGATGATCATCATTCATAGAGTATTGTCCAACAAAAAGAGAAAGGACAAATAAAAAAAGGGAAGCCCCCCCCCTAAAAAAAGGGCAATACTACTATCCTTTTTCCACACATGTGCTTCAAAGTAGCACCATGATCTTCATAATAGAGAGTCTCCTATGTTATCACTTTCATATACTAGTGGGAATTTTTCATTATAGAACTTGTCTTGTATATTCCAATGATGGGCTTCCTCAAAATGCCCTAGGTCTTCGTGAGCAAGCAAGTTGGATGCACACCCACTTAGTTTCTTTTTGAACTTTCATATACTTATAGCTCTAAGTGCATCCGTTGCATGGCAATCCCTACTCACTCACATTAATATCTATTGATGGGCATCTCCATAGCCCGTTTATAGGCCTAGTTGATGTGAGACTATCTTCTCCCTTTTTGTCTTCTCCACAACCACCATTCTATTCCACCTATAGTGCTATGTCCATGGCTCACGCTCATGTATTGCGTGAAGATTGAAAAAGTTTGAGAACATTAAAAGTATGAAACAATTGCTTGGCTTGTCATCGGGGTTGTGCATGATTTGAATACTTTGTGTGGTGAAGATGGAGCATAGCCAGACTATATGATTTTGTAGGGATAACCTTCTTTGGCCATGTTATTTTTGAAGAAACATAATTGCTTAGTTAGTATGCTTGAAGTATTATTATTTCTATGTCAATATTAAACTTTTGTCTTGAATCTTTCGAATCTGAATATTCATACCACAATTAAGATAATAACATTGAAATTATGCCAAGTAGCATTCCACATCAAAAATTTTGTTTTTATCATTTACCTACTCGAGGACGAGCAGGAATTAAGCTTGGGGATGCTTGATACGTCTCCAACGTATCTATAATTTTTTATTGTTCCGTGCTATATTATATTCTGTTTTGGACATTATTGGGCTTTATTATACACTTTTATATTATTTTTGGGACTAACCTATTAACCGGAGGCCCAGCCTAGAATTGCTATTTTTGCCTATTTTAGGGTTTCGCAGAAAAAGAATATCAAACGGAGTCCAAAGGGAATGAAACCTTCGGGAACGTGATTTTCGGAACAAACATGATCCAGAGGACTTGGACCCTACATCAACCAGGAGGCCACGAGGTAGGGGGCGCGCCAACCCCCCCCCCCCAGGAGTGCCATCCACCCTCGTGGGCCCCCTGTTGCTCCACCGACGTACTCCTTCCTCCTATATATACCTACGTACCCCCATACTACCAGATACAGAGCCAAAACCCTAATTCCACCGCCGTAACTTTTTGTATCCACGAGATCCCATCTTGGGGCCTGTTCCGGAGCTCCGCCGGAGGGGGCATCGATCATGGAGGGCTTCTACATCAACACCATAGCCCCTCCGATGAAGTGTGAGTAGTTTACCTCAAACCTACGGGTCCATAGTTATTAGCTAGATGGCTTCTTCTCTCTTTTTGGATCTCAACACAAAGTTTTCCCCCTCTCTTGTGGAGATCTATTAGATGTAATCTTCTTTTGTGGTGTGTTTGTTGAGATCGATGAATTGTGGGTTTATGATCAAGTTTATCTATGAACAATATTTGAATCTTCTCTGAATTCTTTTACGTATGATTGGTTATCTTTGCAAGTATCTTCGAATTATCAGTTTGGTTTGGCATTCTAGATTGATCTTTCTTGCGGTGGGAGAAATTCTTAGCTTTGGGTTCAATCTTGCAGTGTCCTTTCCCAGTGATAGTAGGGGCAGCAAGGCACGTATTGTATTGTTGCCATCGAGGATAAAAAGATGGGGTTTTCATCATACTGCATGAGTTTATCCCTCTACATCATGTCATCTTGCTTAAAGCGTTACTCTGTTCTTATGAACTTATTAATCTAGATGCGTGCTGGATAGCGGTCGATGTGTGGAATAATAGTAGTAGATGCAGGCAGGAGTTGGTCTACTTGTCTCGGACATGATGCCTATATACATGGTCATACCTATATATTCTCATAACTATGCTCAATTTTGGTTGCTTATTATGGACAAGTTAAACACCAAGGATATAGTTGAAAGGAGACACTGGCACATGGAGGATGGAGTCCACTGTAGACTATGCCCTTTGCAGGCTAGGGAAACAAGAGACCACTTATTCTTCAATTGCAATTTCAGTGTAAGGGTCTGGAACTATCTGCAGATTGATTGGACAGCTGGCACATCCATGATTGAGCTGGTTACTCAGGCAAGAAGAGGTTTTGCTAGGCCTTTCTTTTCTGAAGTGGTATTCATTGCTTGCTGGCATATTTGGCTAGTCAGAAATGCCAAAGTGTTCAGAAATGAGAGGGCCAGTTTCAATAAATGGAGGTTTGCTTTTCGGCAGGATATTAGCCTCATGCAGCACAGGATCAGAGCTGCTTACAAGGATGACCTGCTCAAATGGATCTCTTACCTCCCACCCTAAGCTAGTTTGGTAGGGCTTTCTCTTTTCTTTTTTTTGTTCCTTGTAACCCGGTTACTCCTTGTAATCAACTTGTTGTACCTGTTATTTTCTCAATAAAGTTTTGATCTGCTGTGGGGGTTTTGCCCCACAGTTCACAGTCAAAAAAAACTATGCTCAATTTTGTCAATTGCTCAACAGTAATTTGTTTACCCACCGTGAATTCTTATGCTCTTGAGAGAAGCCACTAGTGAAACCTATGGCCCCTGGGTCTATCTTCCATCATATTAACCTTCCAACACTTAGTTATTTTTATTGCCTTTTATTTTACTTTGCATCTTTATCATAAAAATACTAAAATATTATCTTATCATATCTATCAGATCTCACTCTCCTAAGTGACAGTGTAGGGATTGACAACCCCTTATCGCGTTGGTCGCGAGGATTTATTTGTTTGTGTAGGTGCGAGGGACTCGTGCATGGCCTCCTACTGGATTGATACCTTGGTTCTCAAAAACTGAGGGAAATACTTATGGTACTTTGCTGCATCACCCTTTCCTCTTCAAGGGAAAACCAACGCAAGTGCTCAAGAGGTAGCAGTCAACCAGAGTGTGTTCTGCACCAGAGTGGTACGGTAATCCTGTTCTGGAAGTCATGTTACTAGGCCATGACGAACCTACGAACTATGAGGAAGCGATGATGAGCCCAGATTCCACGAAATGGCTTGAGGCCATGAAATCTGAGATGGGATCCATGTATGAGAACAAAGTATGGACTTTGGTTCACTTGCCCAATGATTGGCAAGCCATAGAGAATAAATGGATCTTCAAGAAGAAGACTAACGCTCATGGTAAAGTTACTGTCTACAAAGCTCAACTTGTTGCGAAAGGTTTTCGACAAGTTCAAGGAGTTGACTACGATGAGACTATCTCACCCGTAGTGATGCTTAAGTCTGTCTGAATCATGTTAGCAATTGCCGCATTTTGTGATTATGAAATCTGGCTAATGGACGTCAAAACTGCATTCCTTCATGGATTTCTCAAAGAAGAGTTGTATATGATGCAACCAGAAGGTTTTGTCGATCCTAAAGGTGCTAACAAAGTGTGCAAGCTCCAGCGATCCATTTGTGGACTGGTGCAAGCATATCGGAGTTGGAATATACGCTTGATGGTGTGATCAAAACATATGGTTTTATACAGACTTTTGGAGAAGCCTGTATGTACAAGAAAGTGAGTGGGAGCTCTATAGCATTTCTAATATTATATGTGGATGACATATTATTGATTGGAAATGATATAGAATTTCTGGATAGCATAAAAGGATACTTGAAAAAGATTTTTTCAATGAAAGACCTGAGTGAAGCTGCCTATATATTGGGCATCAAGATCTATAGAGATAGATTAAGACGCTTAATTGGACTTTCACTAAGCACATACCTTGATAAAGTTTTGAAGAAGTTCAAAATGGGTCAGTCAAAGAAAGGGTTCTTGCTTATGTTACAAGGTGTGAAGTTGAGTCAGACTCAATACCCGACCACTGTAGAAGATAGAGAGAAAATGAAAGTCATTCCCTATGCCTAAGACATAGGTTCTATCATGTATGCAATGTTGTGTACCAGACCTGATGTGTGCCTTGATATAAGTTTAGCAGGGAAGTACCAAAGTAATCCAGGAGTGGATCACTGGAAAGCGGTCAAGAACATCCTGAAATACCTGAAAAGGACTAAGGATATGTTTCCCATTTATGGAGGTGACAAAGAGCTCGTCGTAAATGGTTACGTCGATGCTAGTTTTGACACTGATCTGGATGACTCTAAGTCACAAACCGGATACGTATTTATATTGAATGGTGGAGCTGTCAGTTGGTGCAATTCCAAGCAAAGCGTCGTGGCGGGATCTACGTGTGAAGCAGAGTACATAGCTGCTTCAGAAGCAGCGAATGAAGGAGTCTGAGTGAAGGCGTTCATATCCTAAGCAAAGGGTACCGAACCAAGGGGAGATAGTTTCAGAAGAGCCCCAAGGCGACATTCCGGACGCTGGGCGCACGAGGGGCAAGACTCCCATGGGCTCTAACACCAGGGGCAGCAAGTCTGTGCCGATGTCCTCTGTCCATCTAGGGTCATTGGACAATTTGCTGGAAGTGCTTTGTGGCGCTTCCATTGATGAAGAGCACCGCACTATCATGAGTGTGGTGGTCAAGAAGATTCAGTCCGCCAAAAGTGGACTGACTGAAGCCTGTGCTAGCCTCCTAACAGGCTTTGAGGTAAGTTATCAAATTATGAGAAAATGTTATATCATAGACAATAGCCCCTGATGCTCTGTTTGGTGTTTGGAAGAAAAGACGAACAGAGGATCAAATAATAACCACAGGACTCTAATCAGGATATGTCTATGTGAATAAGCAGGCTTCACTGCTAGCCGCTGCCGCTCACATGGCGGAGGTCTCCGCACTAAAGCGGGACCTTGAGCGGTCCGAGGAAGAGCTCGGCCTTACCAAGAGGCAGCTCGAAGAGAATAAAGGTAAGTGATACCTCGTTTGTTTATTGATAAAGAAAAAGGAAACTTGTCATTGGATCACAGGATCGTCATGAATTTTGCTAGGGGCCACGACCAAAGTGGCAGCCCTGAAGAAGGCACTGTCCGAGGCCGAAAGCAAAGCGGCCAAGGAGCGTGCCAAGAGCGAGAAGCAAGAGGCCCGAGTTGGCGAGGTTCAGCAAGAGCTCCAGGAGTTCGTCAATAAGTACAAGTTCTTGGAGCATGACTCTAACACACAAGGGTCCGAGCTTGCGAAGGCCTTCGAGAACACGCAAAATGCCAAGGCCCAAGCCCAAAAGGCCCTCCAGGAAATTGAGGCGGTCAAGAAGATAGCGGCGGGTAAGGCATTCATTATGCAAAGCAAGCATGTGAAGGAAACTTTCCTTTTACTTACCCGAATTCGGAGTTCTCTAGGAGCGTTTGCAGATCTACCCCATAGTGTGTCGCATGCCGCGGAGTTCTACCGGGCCGAGGAAGGGAGATCGACAGAGAAGTTGTTCTGGTCTCAGTATACTGGGACTGAACATCTGATGCCCTTGAGCGACCAGTTGAAGCAACTGGTCGAGCTTCAAAAGGCGGCCGAACTAACCATGAAAGGCCCCATAGTTCAGATGTGGCCTGGTGAGCCCCTTCCTGGCACCAATTTTGGCTTGGTAAGGCGTCTCGTGAACGCTTGCCCCCGGTTTGAAGTCATAAAGCGGTCTGTCTGCATTGAGGGTGCACGCAGGGCTTTTGCCCGGGCGAAAGTGCACTGGGCGAAGATGGATGCTGAAAAGCTGGTGAAGGAAGGGCCGCCGGGGGGCAAGGAGCAACGCCACCCCGAAAAGTATTATGACAGCGTCCTGGAGGGTGCTCGCCTTGTGGCAGAGGAATGTACTAAGGATGTAATATTTGAATCAATGTACTTTCTGATCCTGTAATGTGAACCAAGTTCATATGCGCTATGTAGCACTTGTTTGATTTAAAATATTACCTTCTGTGCGGCTGTTTATAAAATTTGAGAGTTGGCCAGTCGTCGGCTTCTGCCCCCATGTAACTAGTACTGAGGTGTTCGGGATAAACCTGATCACTCTTTATCCCAGTTTTGGGTCCTTCGAAGGAGGTGTTCAACACAACGAACCAGGCAATTGGACTATAAAGCTTTATCACTCTCACTTAGCCATAGAAGTCTACAATTTTAAATTTTGGCGAAGCCCCTGGTATTTGGAAGGCCGAACTTGGGGTGCTATGTACGCCTAAGTCGGACAAGACCGACTCCTCTCCCGAATTGGAAAAAATATTTAGGGATTTCAGACCTCTCGAACAGCGACTAGCTCTCGCCGCATCATGACAGTCATTTTTCGGCTTTCTCTACTGAGGTGCTCGTCCGGAAGAACCGAGACACAATCGCAGTAGTTGTCCCAGTGCTACCGTAGCCGATATAGCGGAACATAAGGTACCAAAACATGGGAGCCGGGCGAACCCAACTATTGACCCAAGACATGATTCGGAGCTGATGCATATAATGCTATAAGTTCGGGGTGCCGGACTGTCGAAAGTGTTCGGACTTTTCTTGTCGTGTTATGGGGCACATTGAAGCCCCTGGCGCATTGGACGTACCAGAACATATGGGTGCAATTTGTCGTAAATAAGCAGACAAGAAAAAGGATGAAGAAATGTAATAATAAGCTAACGCTGTACATTGTTATTGTAATGATACGTCAAAGTGTATGTATACAAGTAGTGCAATAAGCAAAAATAGGACTATTTGACATGTCCTATCCAAGGGCAAGCCGCGTTTCGGTATGTAAAACAGGTATAGTGATCGTTATCAGAGACCACCTGGGGATTCCCTTGTACATCAAAGCTTCTTGCTTCCTTGGTGTTTTCTTCCCGTGACGGGTCCGATAATAAGACTACCGGAGAGGGCCTTTGGAGAGTAGGGGCCTGAAAGGAAGAAAATGCTAAAGGTATACAGGCCCTGAAGCGGTTGAGCCGCATTCTGGGCTGTGCCGTGGCCGTGCCTCCGCCTATGCCCATGGTATCTTGAGTGCGTAATTATGTACGCGCGGCACTAATTTCGCCGCTTGGATGGGACTAGGGCGGAGGTATAACTGCTAGGCGAGCTCTGAACGTGTCTGGCAATCCTCTTGCAGGGTACTCCGGACTCGCTTGGAGGTGTCCGGGGTCTTTTTCGCGGTTTGCCTCCTAAGGCTGCTTTGCGCTTTTGCTACGAGGGCCGCAGTGTGTTCCTCCGTGCGGAGTTAGTGTTCTGTGTTTCCATTAACTGTTATAACCCCGCAAGTTCCTGGCATTTTGAGCTTAAGGTATGCATAATGTGGTACCGCATTGAATCTGGAAAATGCGGTTCGTCCGAGCAGTGCGTGATAGCCGCTGCGGAAGGGGACGATATTGAAGATTAATTCCTCACTTCGGAAGTTATCCGGAGATCCGAAGACCACTTAAAGCGTGATTGAGCCCGTGCAACAAGCCTCTACACCTGGGATGACACCTTTAAAGGTGGTTTTGGTGGGTTTGATCCTCGAGGGGTCTATACCCATTTTGCGCACTATATCCTGATATAGAGCAGGTTCAGGATGCTGCCACCGTCCATAAGGACCCGAGTGAGGTGGAATCCATCAATGATGGGGTCAAGGACCAATGCAGTGGAACCGCCATGATGGATACTAGTGGGGTGATCCCTGCGATCGAAGGTCATCGGACAAGAAGACCATGGGTTGAACTTTGGGGCAACTGGCTCCAACGCATAGACGTCCCTTAGTGCATGCTTCCGTTCCCTCTAGGAAATATGGGTTGTGTATATCATGTTTACCATTTGCAAAGGAATAGACAAACGCGACGTTATCGGAACCAACCCGAAGAAGCAAACACCGGAAAGAAGCACACAACATAGTAAACAACCAACACATGAACATGGTATGATATGCGGGATGCGGTATGTGATGCATATGCATGATTTGCAAAGGAATGATCGAACCTAGCCTCAACTTGGAAATCCAAGAGTGCCACTGGAAAGATGAGGTGATTTCGGATGAAATCGATATAAAGATCGCCGGAATCGGATGCACGGTTTGGAAATGGCAAGCAAAACAAATATGGCACCGGTCTGCGATAAACAGCAAGTGACCCACTAAATGCAACAAGATAAATATGCTACAGCACCCAAACATGGCAAAAAAATATATGGCAGGGATCCACTCATGATGCTTGACAAAAGATGAACACTGAGCTACGGCCAATTCATCAATTAACAGGTTCAAACAAGCATGGCAAAAGTGCAAACGATAAACAGGTTTCAGACTTAGTGAAATTAACACAAGTCTGGAATTTCAGATCAGGTAGCACACTTTGGAGCAAGAAAACTATATGCTACATGAACTTAACATGGCAAATCAAGGCATGGCATGCAGCTACTCAAAGAGATTAACAAAAGTACCTTAGTGACCTTGAGCCAAAAGGGATCAGAAAATACAATTGCAAGCATGTGAATATGGCAAAAACATAATCAGGTTACAGACTTAGAGAAAAAACTAGAAATGCAAATCTGTTAACGAATAGGCATGTTCACGAGCTCGATGCACTCACCACAGAGCAAGGCATGACAATCTAAGCATACACCCATCAAGAATACATGTTATATAAGCTATAATGTCAAGAACAACAACATAGAATGCACGGATCAACAACAACATCCTCGGCGAAATCGCTAACAAGTAGACAATCTGCCAGGAATTACGAAATAGCAAGAGTAAAGCTCGATTGACTCAAGCTAGGATGCTCCATAATTGCAAAAAAAGACATGGATGGATAGAGCACCACAATATTAACAAATCATCCTTACAGATCATCCTCAAAAGAGGCACGGATCACTAGGAAACAACATGAACATATGGCATATTGATAAAAATAGATCAAGGACTTGGTGAAATTCTAAGTCCCTGAAATCAGCATTAACGAATGCACTACTTTGCAAGCTTGTGCTAGTCACCACACACATCACAAAAATACATGGTAAGCACCTCTGTAAAGATGGAATGGCATATAACAAAACACATGTAGAGCTCAGGAGCATATCATGCACACATTAATCATGGCAAAAAATGACAAATAGCTATTTGGAGCAGTAGATCTGACAATTAACTCAAATAGCTCTCTTCCAACAGCATTTCGGGCATCAAGATGAGCTCAAATGAAAATGATGCAATGAGATGAAATGATGTACTCGTCGAGACGAACATTTTTATATGCTACACGCATGAATCGGAGCTACGGATGCAAAGTTGTGACATGATGAACATGGGCATAAAATTACTGAGATCTGAGGACTTAGCCGTATCACCTCGCGGAAAAAGTCAACGGGTGGACGAGGTGGTGTGGGATGGCGAGATCCGGGACGCGGGGAGGCATTTGGATCGGGCACCCGGTGGATCTGATCGGCCCCCGGTGGCTCCGGTCGGCCCCCGGCGAGAGGCGGACACCGCGAGGATCTCTGACGACGGGGGAACGCAGCCGGGGCGCGGCGCGCAGGGTGGCGCGGGGCGGAGCTCCGGCAGACGCGGGGCCAGCGAGGTCGATGGTGACGGAAGGACGTCGGCGAGCGGTGGCAGAGGAGGTCCGGTGATGGCCGGCTGCGGCGAGGGGCGTTGGGCGGCGTGCGGCGAGGCGCGCTGTAGGCGGCGGGGAGGACGGCGCGCGGGGCGCGGGCTCCCAGGCGGCGGCGTTGAAGACCGGTGACGAGGCACGGTGTTGCAGCCTCCGGCGATGGTGGTGGCGGCGCCGGGCGGCGCTCGCCGGCGAGGAAGGCGGCGGAACGAAGCTCGGGCGGCGCGCGGGGTCTGGCCCTGTTCGGCCCAGAGGCGGGCCGACGATGGGCCTCGGGTGGGTCCGGCGGCGCGGCGAAGTGGGCACGCGGGCGCGTGAATCAGACGACGCCACGTGGTGGCGGACGGCGAAGTCGGACGTGTCCGTCGGCAGGATGTTTTTCCGGTGGTGCTAGGACGAAGGGATCTAGGGTTTGGACCCCGAATTTCAGAGAGGAACACATATATATATAGGTAGAAGGAGCTAGGAGAGTCCAAATGGGGTGCGGTTTTCGGCCACGCGATCGTGATCGAACGCTCTAGATGATGGAGAGGGTTTTGGTGGGTTTTGGGCCAAATTCGAGGGGTGTTGGGCTGCAACACACACGAGCCCTTCTCGGTCCCTCGGCTAACCGTTGGAGTATCAAATGAAGTCCAAATGGTACGAAACTTGACAGGCGGTCTACCGGTAGTAAACCAAGGCCGCATGACAAGTCTTGGTCCAATCCGAAAACGTTTAACACCCGCACACGAAAAGAGGTAGAAAGGGAACACTGGGTGACATAGGAACGCCGGATTGTAAAACGGACAACGGGGAAAATGCTTGGATGCATGAGACGAACACGTATGCAAATGAAATGCACATGATGACATGATATGAGATGCATGACACGCAAGCAATGACAAGGCAACAACAGCGAATAACTAGACGACACCTGGCACATCGGTCTCGGGGTGTTACAACACTCCACCACTACGAGAGGATCTCGTCCCGAGATCTAGAATGGCACCAGAGGGAAAAAACGGAAGAGAAAAGAGAAGAGATAAAACTAAGTTGCTCCTTTGACAAACGAGTGAAACCAAAGAACCTTGCAAAGGTTAAGCCATACCGAGAAAAGAATACAACAAAGATGAACGAAGTATAAAGCACTCCATTAGGAAAGAGGAACGAGGAAGAACAAGGTTGAAAGCACTCCGGTAGGGAAGAGTAATAAGGAAGAACAAACTCGGACAACACTCCGGTTGAAAAGAGATGCAAAGCTTGATAAGGTGAAGAGAACTTTAGCAAAAGGCATAACACTCCGGTTAAATGGACAATCCTGAAAATAACATGATCTTGACAAAACAAGATGATGGGTTGAAGAGAACAACAACACAATGCCTCCGGAACGAAAGAATAGAAGTTGTATCGATGGAACAAAAGAACGGAGAAGAAAACAACATCTTCTACCTCCGATGAGCTTGAAAAGCATCTTAAAGAGAAGGATCGCATGGAGTTGTTGAAACCAAGAACGAAAAGAGTAAACTTGATATGGTCTTATGGAATACATCTCAAATTATGAGGTGACAACCAGCCACTTACGGGAAAAGAATTGGATTGATATCAACAAGGAGACGAGAAAGCTATCACTAGAAGGATACATGAAGAACTTGGGTCATTGATGAGCACCATATAACAACAATCCTTAGGGAAGGCTTTAGGTGAAATATAACCCAAGACAATTCCAACGAATAGGTTGATGGATTTAAAATACCTCATTCTTAACAATGTGTGAATCATGAAGCATGAACTCAAATTATCAAGAATGATGTAAAACCACCTCCAATGATATGGTAGAAAGAATGCACTCCGGATTACAATGTGAAGAAAGCTTGAGTTTCTTAGAAAAGAATCTCGATGAAAAGCTTGGAGAAGGAATTAAATCCTTGATGAACCATCATGTAGAATCTCCATGAAGAACTCCGGTAAACAAAGGATAACGACAAGAAAGAAAAGTAGAAAACACAAGGTGAAGACTTGCAATGATTTAGATGAAGCTTTTCGACGAGATAGAGTGGAAACTTGGAACTCCGGAAAAAGAAAGATGGACAACTTGAATCGAGAATTTGATGAGCCTCCGGAATAAGGAATTAAATCACTTGGATGAACAAGAATAAGAATTATGTTATGCATTACCTTCACCAATTAAATTGATGACAAGCAATGGATTTGGCATACTACTTATCCTCGTAGAAAGATTAAGATAGATATAGCGCAACTTTGAGAAAGTATTCAACGATCCACCGGTAGAATTTGAAAAGCACAAATGCATAGATATGATACACGCAGGAACAAAACTCTTGAACGAACCACCGTAAGAATTGAAAAGAACGTATAAAACATGAAGACACACCGGGAAGAATTAGCAATTAAACGAAAATGCTTGAGAGAATTTAGATCCATGAGAACGAAAGATTACGAGCTGATTAGAGAATCCTTGATTTAGACACCGGTATGATTTAGAGTATGAGAGCTGAAAGCTGGAATGAATGAATCTTAGATGATGGGCTCCGGATAATCAAACTGAGAAGACTCTTGAATTGCTCCGGATAGGTGAAAAGAATTCTCACTATCAAAAACAGTTATGAGAGGATGACATCAAGCTAGAGCCATGAATCTCTGAGAGAGCGGATAGATATGGAGGAAAAGTCTTGTTCGGTCTTCAAAACATGAGAATGACGATGAGAAACACCAACAATAATTGTAGAGGCACTCCGGAATAAAGAATAGAAAGGTTGATCCAATGATGAAAAGAATTTGACAGATGACAGTTCATTCTTACGTCAAACTTCAAAAAGAATTTGGGAGTAACTCCGGGAAAATAAGAAGAGTCAGGTAAGATCATGGGAAAAGACCTGTGGGTTAGGGCCCACTCAAAAGAAACACCGTAGAACGATTTAAAAGAGAGAATGCACCAGTAAGATTAAATGGCTACAATGAGATAACAACCTCAAAAGAGCTTGAAAGGATTACGAAAGCAGAGTGGAAACATGAATCTTCGAGATATCTTGAACACTCCGGAACAATTGAATAACGAAAAATTAATGATTTAGAGGTGCACCGGCAAGAGAAGGTATTAGCAACAATAAAAGGATATAGTCGACAAATCTTGACTTGAATCCACCCGAGATGAAAAGAATAAAAATGGTGAACTTGTGGAGCATCTTCATGAGAATCACCGGATAAGAACATTGATGGAAAAGAATGGAAAGGCTTCACAACAATAAAAGGATACTTGAATAAGAAATCTGGGTCCTTGAAGAAAAACAAAGGGAGGGAGGGTGGGAAAAACAAAGACAATTTGGAATGGAAGAAACGAACACCGTTGAGAAACATAGAATTGATCTTGCGGATGTTGAAATGATCGGATCCACTTGAAGAGAAGCACACCGGTTGAACAAGATTGGCATAACAATCTCGATTATCAAGGAGGATTAGTATTCGCATCGGAGTATGAGAATACCACTTAGGAAAGGTATGGAATCAACATTTGACTTCGAAGGAACTCGAATACCACAACTCAAAACAAACAAAGGATTGGCTTGCAGAATAAGCCGGAGCAAACATATGATAGAAATTTCGTCCGAAGTTTTCGTGGTGGGGCCTACACGGGCTCGATCGTACAGCACCATCATGTACAAGGCAGTGCACATGACATACAAAGCGTCCCCGAGTCGGCATAGCCAAGGACTCTTTAAGACACAAAGAGACCACTCTAAAACCAACCGTGAATAGCCGGACCACTAGACGTCGAACCCCAATTTCAAATCATACACCTGTCGGAAAGATATCCTAAGAGCTACTTGAATTCCCACCTATGAAACTCCCGAACCTTTCCGATTATGCAATCAGGTGTTGGGGATACAGGGGAAGCATAATATCTCACCAAAAACTAGCAAATCCTACATCCAGTTGTATCCATCCTTTAACACATAACCAAGAAACCTTCGGAAATCATCTACCTCAACCTTTGAAAAGCATATGTTATACAAGTTATGGCAATACTCCCGAACTCCCGCCCCAGTACTGGGTGGCGTCGAGGTTATCTCACCAACAACTGCATAAAAGAGATTTTCGATGTCGGCGAAACTAATCTCGAGTATTCCAGAACTGCAACGATAAAATTGTGACGACAACACCTCGGAGCTCAACTCCCCGGGACACTGCCACAACCCCTAAATGACAGGAGGCACCAAGAATAATGTTCTCGTCACAAATCGATCGGAACGATTCCAAGATACCCGCGTGATCCTAAAAAAAATTAGTGAAATTTGAGAAGAGAAAAGTCAAAACTCTACATCAGGATGCCTTACCAGAGTGATGAAGGGACTGAGGAGTAAAAAGAATTCCTAAAGTATCCGATATATAATTCCTAAATGACTCAAAACATTTTTTTAGACTCAACAACGGCTGCTAGTTCGATCAAGCACGGGGGCTCCTAAGGTCGGGGAAGGCTCTGATTACCAACTTGTAATGCCCTCGATGCGGCTATATCTCCCACGTGTCGAAGCACGGCTTAGAGGCATAACCACATTGAAAGCAATGTCGCAAGTGAGGTAATCTTCACACAACCCATGTAATACATAAGGGAAAAAGATACATAGTTGGCTTACAATCGCCACTTCACACAATTACATGAATAAGGCATTACATCATCCAGATACAATCAAGGTCCGACTACGGAACCAAAATAAAAGAAGACTACCCCAAAAGCTACACAGATCCCCGATCGTCCCGACTGGGCTCCACTACTGATCAACTAGATCGAAACAACACAAAGGGCAAGATCTTCATCGAGCTCCTCCTGAGCTCAGTGGCGTCACCTGCACAGTATCATCGGCACCTGCAAACTGGTTTTGGAAGTATCTGTGAGTCACCGGGACTCAGATATCTCACACCCTCGCGATCAAGACTATTTAAGCTTATAGGAAGGTTAAAAGCTATGAGGTGGAGCTGCAGCAAGCGACTAGCACATATGGTGGCTAAACATACGCAAAAGAGAGCGAGAAGAGAAGGCAAAGCACGATCGAGAAACTGTGATCAAGAAGTGATCCTAGAACGACCTACGTCAAGCATAACTCCAACACCGTGTTCACTTCCCGGACTCCGCCGGAAAGAGACCATCACGGTTACACACGCGGTTGATGTATTTTAATGAAGGTCAACTTCAGGTTTTCTACAACCGGACGTTAACAAATTCCCATCTGCCCATAACCGCGGGCACGGCTTTCAAAAGTTCAAATCCCTGCAGGGGTGTCCCAACTTAGCCCATGACAAGCTCTCACGGTCAACGAAGGATATTCCTTCTAGTGGGAAGACCCGATCAGACTCGGAATCCCGGTTACAAGACATTTCGACAAGGTAAAACTAAACCAACAACACCGCCCGAATGTGCCGACAAATCCAGATAGGAGTTGCACATATCTCTTTCTCAGGGCACACTCAAATTGTCCAAGGTACGGGTAGGCCAGCCCAGAGTTGCCCCTGGTGGCCACCGGCAGCTAACAGGTTGGACCAACACTCAGAGGAGCACTGGCCCGGGGGGGTTAAAATAATGATGACCCTTGAGTCTGCAGAACCCAAGGGAAAGAAAAGGCTAGGTGGCGAATGGTAAAACCAATGTTGGGCATTGCTGGAAGAGTTTTATTCAAGGTGAACTGTCAAGGGGTTCCCATTATTACCCAACCGCGTAAGGAACGCAAAATCCGGGAACATAACACCGATATGACGGAAACTAGGGCGGCAAGAGTGGAACAAAACACCAGGCATAAGGCCGATCCTTCCACCCTTTACCAAGTATATAGATGCATTAATTAAATAAGATATATTGTGATATCCCAACAAGTAAACATGTTCCAACAAGGAACAACATCTCCATGTTCCAACTAGGAACAAACTTCAATCTTCACCTGCAACTAACAACGCTATAAGAGGGGCTGAGCAAAGCGGTAACATAGCCAAACAACGGTTTGCTAGGACAAGGTGGGTTAGAGGCTTGGTTCAACAATATGGGAGGCATGATAAGCAAGTGGTAGGTATCGCAGCATAGGCATAGCAAAAGAGCGAGCAACTAGCAAGCAAAGATAGAAGTGATTTCGAGGGTATGGTCATCTTGCCTGAAATCCCGCAAGGAAGAAGAACGAGTCCATGAAGAAGAAAAACGGACATAGACTAACGGGTCCTCACAAACGCGACGTTATTGGAACCAACCCGAAGAAGCAAACACCGGAAAGAAGCACACAACATAGTAAACAACCAACACATGAACATGGTATGATATGCGGGATGCGGTATGTGATGCATATGCATGATTTGCAAAGGAATGATGGAACCTGGCCTCAACTTGGAAATGCAAGAGTGCCACTGGAAAGATGAGGTGATTTCGGATGAAATCGATATAGAGATCGCCGGAATCGGATGCACGGTTTGTAAATGGCAAGCAAAACAAATATGGCACCGGTCTGCGATAAACAGCAAGTGACCCACTAAATGCAACAAGATAAATATGCTACAGCACCCAAACATGGCAATAAAATATATGGCAGGGATCCACTCATGATGCTTGACAAAATATGAACACTGAGCTATGGCCAATTCATCAATTAACAGTATCAAACAAGCATGGCAAAAGTGCAAACGATAAACAGGTTTCAGACTTAGTGAAATTAACACAAGTCTGGAATTTCAGATCAGGTAGCACACTTTGGAGCAAGAAAACTATATGCTACATCAACTTAACATGGCAAATCAAGGCATGGCATGAAGCTACTCAAAGAGATTAACAAAAGTACCTTAGTGACCTTGAGCCAAAAGGGATCAGAAAATACAATTGCAAGCATGTGAACATGGCAAAAACATAATCAGGTTACAGACTTAGAGAAAAAACTGGAAATGCAAATCTGTTAATGAATAGGCATGTTCACGAGCTCGATGCACTCACCACAGAGCAAGGCATGACAATCTAAGCATACACCCATCAAGAATACATGTTATATAAGCTATAATGTCAAGAACAACAACATAGAATGCACGGATCAACAACAACATCCTCGGCGAAATCGCTAACAAGTAGACAATCTGCCAGGAATTACGAAATAGCAAGAGTAAAGCTCGATTGACTCAAGCTAGGATGCTCCATAATTGCAAACAAATACATGGATGGATAGAGCACCACAATATTAACAAATCATCCTTACAGATCATCCTCAAAAGAGGCACGGATCACTAGGAAACAACATGAACATATGGCATATTGATAAAAATAGATCAAGGACTTGGTGAAATTCTAAGTCCCTGAAATCAGCATTAACGAATGCACTACTTTGCAAGCTTGTGCTAGTCACCACACACATCACAAAAATACATGGTAAGCACCTCTATAAAGATGGCATGGCATATAACAAAACACAT
Source organism: Triticum urartu (assembly GCF_056163025.1). NCBI lineage: Eukaryota > Viridiplantae > Streptophyta > Magnoliopsida > Poales > Poaceae > Triticum > Triticum urartu. Next base: position 301,974,040 of record NC_141876.1, read on the forward strand.
GTAGAGCTCAGGAGCATATCATGCACACATTAATCATGACAAAAAATGACAAATAGCTATTTGGAGCAGCAGATCTGACAATTAACTCAAATAGCTCTCTTCCAACAGCATTTCGGGCATCAAGATGAGCTCAAATGAAAATGATGCACTGAGATGAAATGGTGTACTCGTCGAGACGAACATTTTTATATGCTACACGCATGAATCGGAGCTACGGGTGCAAAGTTGTGACATGATGAACATGGGCATAAAATTACTGAGATCTGAGGACTTAGCCGTATCACCTCGCGGAAAAAGTCAACGGGCGGACGAGGTGGTGCGGGATGGCGAGATCTGGGACGCGGGGAGGCGTTTGGATCGGGCACCCGGTGGATCTGATCGGCCCCCGGCGAGAGGCGGACGCCGCGAGGACCTCTGACGACGGGGGAACGCGGCCGGGGCGCGGCGCGCAGGGTGGCGCGGGGCGGAGCTCCGGCGGACGCGGACGGCGAAGTCGGACGTGTCTGTCGGCGGGATGTTTGTCCGGTGGTGCGAGGATGAAGGGATCTAGGGTTTGCACCGCGAATTTCGGAGAGGAACACATATATATAGGTAGAGGGAGCTAGGAGAGTCCAAATGCGGTGCGGTTTTCGGCCACGCGATCGTGATCGAACGCTCTAGATGATGGAGAGGGTTTTGGTGGGTTTTGGGCCAAATTGGAGGGGTGTTGGGCTGCAACACACACGAGGCCTTCTCGGTCCCTCGGTTAACCGTTGGAGTATCAAACGAAGTTCAAATGGTATGAAACTTGACAGGCGGTCTACCGGTAGTAAACCAAGGCCGCATGACAAGTCTCGGTCCAATCCAAAAACGTTTAACACCCGCACACGAAAAGAGGTAGAAAAGGGAACACCGGGTGACATAGGAACGCCGGATTGGAAAACGTACAACGGGGAAAATGCTTGGATGCATAAGACGAACACGTATGCAAATGAAATGCACATGATGACATGATATGAGATGCATGACACGCAAGCAATGACAAGGCAACAACAGCGAATAACTGGACGACACCTGGCACATCGGTCTCGGGGTGTTACAGATCCATTCCGCGGGGTCTGTTATGCCATCATATGATTCGATATTCACGGGTTTAAAACCTTTTGGGAACTCGTGATCCATTACTTCATCAGTGAAGCATAGGGGGTGTGCAGCGCCTCTGTGCCGGGCTATATCACGATATGTTCGGCCTGTCCGGATTTGCTTTTAGTGTATCCGGCATGACGGTCGTCGTCACGCGTTGGGGCGCGCCCCCGTGATCCGTAGATCGATCTTGTAAGTCCTGCTTTGTTTTCCAATACGTCTCACAAGTCCTGCGTGTTGCCCCGGTCCTTTGTGTTTTTAATTGACTAGCGACATGGTGCGAGCTGGACTTCGGCCTGATATGCCGCTTTGTCTCGGCCACGAGGTGGTCAGTCAGCCGCATCATATGCTGGGAGCGTAGGCTTTAATGCTTCCTCCTCGAGTTGGGGTAGCAACCTGCGCTTTGGGTAACTTTTGGTTGGATGTTCGAGTTCGTATTCCTTGGCCGCCAGGACCTCGGTCCATCTATCCGCTAGCAGATTTTGGTCAGCTTGAAGCTGTTGTTACTTTTTCTTCAGGCTTTTTGTTGTGGCTATAAGCTGGTGCTTGAAGCGCTCCTATTCGGTGGGATCCTCGGGCACAATAAATTCGTCGTCGCTGAGGCTCACCTCGCCTTCGGAGAGAGGCATGTAATTGTCATCCTCTGATTCTCCGTCTGCTGCCTGTTCCTTAGGGTTGGCTTGCCCATCCTCCCGCTCGAGGCCTGGCTGGAGGGGATTGTATTCGTCTTCAGCGCTATCCACAACGTTATTGTCTCTTGTGCCGGTATCGCCGTTTTTGCTATGGTGGGGCTTAGAGCGGCGCCGTTGACGCTGGTGCTTAGATTGCTTCTTGGAGGGATTATCCTTTGTTGCCTTATTGCCATCGCTTTCTTTGGGGGTGTCCACCATGTATATATCATATGATGAGGTGGCGGTCCAGCGCCCTGTGGGCGGTGGTTCCTGCTCTTCTTCATCGTCGTCCATACCATCGATGTCTTCGGAGCCGAAATCAAGCATGTCGATTAAGTCGTCGACAGTGGCTATTAAGTGGGTGGTGGGTGGGGAATGAGTTTCTTCATTGTTCGCTTCCCACTCAAGCCGGACATAGTTCGGCAAAGGGTCTCCTGACAAGGAGAGAGATTTCAATGAGTTTAGCAAGTCGCCCAAGGGCGAGTGCTAAAAGATATCCGCGGAGGTGAACTCCATGATCGGTGCCCAATCAGATTCGATAGGCACAGACGCGGGCGGTTCAGAGCCTATGGCCGGGGATGAATCCAAGGGTCCGACAACACAGGTCTCATAGGGAGTGAAGTCAGTATTCGGCTCTATCGCCGCTGAGTGCGCGGCCTACGTGGCGGCGTCTATCCACCTGTCCTCGGACGGCACGATTTGTTCTGGATCGAAGGCCGGAGTAGCCACAGGTGTGATCTCCCGAACACCGTCCGACGACAGAGCTAAGTCATGCTTGTCGAGACTGTGCAGCACACCTGACATGGGCTCGAATCCGTCGAAGATCAAGTCTCCGCGGATGTCGGCAGTGTAGTTTAATCTTCCAAACCTGACCTGATGGCCAGGGGCGTAGCTCTCGATCTGCTCCAGATGGCCAAGCGAGTTGGCCCGCAGTACAAAGCCGCCGAATACAAAAATCTGTCTGGGGAGAAAAACCTCACCCCGGATCGCATCGTTGCTGATGATCGAAGGAGCCATCAAGCCTTATGGCGACGACACAGCAGAACTCTCAATGAAAGCACCAATGTCGATGGCAAAACCGGCGGATCTCGGGTAGGGGGTCCCGAACTATACGTCTAAGGCGGATGGTAATAGGAGGCAGGTAACACAATGTTTACCTAGGTTCAGGTCCTCTCGATGGAGGTAATACCCTACGTCCTGCCTGATTGATCTTGATGATATGAGTATTACAAGAGTTGATCTACCACGAGGTCGTAGAGGCCAAACCCTAGAAACTAGCCTATGATTTTGATTGTTGTTGTCCTACGGACTAAACCCTCCGGTTTATATAGACATCGGAGAGGGCTAGGGTTACACAGAGTCGGTTACAAGGGAGGAGATTTACATATCCGATTTTCCAAGCTTGCCTTCCATGCAAAGGAGAGTCCCACCCGGACACGAGACGAAGTCTTCAATCTTGTATCTTCATAGTCCAACAGTCCGGCCAAAGTATATAGTCTGGCTGTCCGAGGACCCCCTAATCCAGGAGTCCCTCAGTGGGCCTGGCGGCCACCTGTTGGGCAATATGGTTGGCACGCAATCGGGCCACTTTTGAAAAAAACAAATCAAGACTCCTTTTGAGATTGTGTTTTATTTATGCTGCTTTGTGTTATACTGGCCAGGTCTACAACAAGGGGATGCCACCAGGGAGTTGTGCACGGGAGCAGAGATGATCAGGGCTAGCACAATGCAGCTGATGAAGATGTGAGACGCCGCCAAGCAAACGATCCAGGGCGCCTGATGCTTTCAAGGTGCTGCAGTTGAAGAAGATGGATGGCTCGAGCCGTCTACCTGTTGACGTTTCTACCCAGAGAAGATTTCTACCCGGCTAGCAAATTACTATGACTGATCTAGTTTGGTCTTTTGTGCTTGTAATAGGATAGACTTTATATTCGTGCTACTCAGGTTTTCGCCCTACAGCATTCGTTTCGACGGCGAGCGAGTGCGGTGGGTTTCCTGGTAGTGTGGGAACTCGCTCTACCTCTTTCCCTCCTCCTGTTTTCTCTATTTGGAACTGGTTGTATTTCCGTCCTATGCAATGGAAAGGGGTAAAGCCCGGTTCTAAAAAAGGTATGAAGATACCGACGGTCGAATCTCGGGCAAGTAACATACCAATGACAAAGGGAATGACGTATGTTCTCATTACAGTTTGTCCGATAAAGATCTTCATAGAATATGTAGGAACGAATGTGAGCATCCAGGTTCCGCTATTGGTTATTGACCGGAGAGGTTTCTCGGTCATGTCTACATTGTTCTCGAACCCGTAGGGTCTGCGCGCTTAACGTTCGATGACGATTTGTATTATGAGTTGTGTGTTTTGGTGACCGACGATTGTTCGAAGTCCCATATGAGATCTCGGACATGACGAGGAGTCTCAAAATGGTCGAGAAGATTGATATATTGGATGATGGTATTCGTACACCAGAAGTGTTTTGGAATGTCTTGGGTACGTATCAGAGTGCCGGGGGGTTACCGGAACCCCCCGGGGGGAAGATATGGGCCACATGGGCCATAGGAGGGAGGCGAGCCAGCCCACAAGGGTGGCGCCCCCAAGGGAGGAGTCCGAATTGGACTAGGGGAGGGGGCGGTGCCCCCTTTCCTTCTCCTTCTCCTTATCCCTCTCCTTCCCCCTTTCCCCCTCCGATAAAAGGAAGGGGGGCGAATTGGACTAGGAGCCCAAGTGAGACTCCTCCCACTTGGGGCGCCCCTTGACCAGCCTCCTCCCCTCTCTCTCCTTTATATATGGGGGCGGGGGCACCTCTAAGACACATCAATTGTTCCAAGCCCTGTGCGGCGCCCCCCTCCACCGTTTACTCCTCCGGTCATATTGTTGTAGTGCTTAGGTGAAGCCCTGCATGGATCACTTCACCATCACAGTCATCATGCTGTTGTGCTAACAAAAGTCTCCCTCGACACTTCGCGAGATCAAGAGTTCGTGGGACGTCATCGAGATAAACGTGTGCAGAACTCGGAGGTGCCGTACGTTCGGTACTTATTGGTTGAATCGAGAAGACGTTCGACTACATCAACCACATTGAACTAACGCTTCCGCTTTTGGTCTATGAGGGTTCGTGGACACACTCTCCCCCTCTCGTTGCTATGCATCTCCTAGATAGATCTTGCTTGTTCGTAGGAATTTTTTTTGAAATTTCATGCTATGTTCCCCAATAGATTTATCATGTAATCGAGTTAGTTTTGTTAGGACTTGATCCCTAGTATCCACTATGTTCTAAGATTGATGTTTCTATGACTTTGCTATGCTTAATGCTTGTCACAAAGACCCGAGTGCCATGATTTCATATCTGAACCCTTTATGTTTTCATGAATATATTTGTGTTCTTGATCCGATCTTGGAAGTTGTATGCACCTGCTACGTGTTATGATCCACATACCCCAAGGTCACAATAATTGGGATTATTTCCGGTGATTACCGTAGTTTGAGGAGTTCATGTATTCACTGTGTGTTAATGTTTTGTTCCGGTTCTCTATTAAAAGGAGGCCTTAATATCCCTTAGTTTCCTTATGGACCCTACTGCCACAGGAAGGTAGGACAAAAGATGTCATGCAAGTTCTTATCATAAGCATGTATGACTATATACGGAATACATGCCTACATTACACTAATGAATTGGAGCTAGTTCTGTGTCGCCCTAGGTTATGACTATTACATGATGAATTATCCAACATTATCATCGATCCAGTGCCTATGAGCTTTTCACACATTATTCTTTGCTAAGTTACTACTATTGTTGCTGCTGTCACAATTTCTACAATACTATCACTGCTACTATTACCATTAATGTTATTGTTACTACTAGTGTAATCGATATCAAACTACCATACTACTATGCTACTAATGACTTTGATGCAGATATTTAGTCTCCATGTGTGGTTGAATTCACAAATCAACTACTAATACATGCAAATATTATTTGGCCCCCTTGTGTCAAATCAGTAAATTTTGGTTGAATACTCAACCCTCGAAAACTATTGCGATCCCCAATACTTGTGGGTTATCAAGACCTTTTTGGCGCTGTTGTCGGGGAGCATAGCTTTATTTGTTGAGTCACTTGGGATTTATATATGTTGATCACTATGAAGAATCTTAGGATGATAGAACCAAGATCGTTCCCTCTAAGACGAGGGGAGGTAAGGAATTGTTATCTAGCTCTGCACTTGATTCTCCTTTTGTTTTGAGTAAGCTTGCAACACCACCACCTACTATTAATTCTAATATGTCGCAAGTAATTGATGATGCAACTTCTCATATGAATGATGTCGTTGATGATGCTAGTATTGTGCTTGATAAGACTGTGCCATTAGGTGAATTTCTTGATGAACAACTTGCTAAAGCTAAAGAATTTGAGAATGCTGAAACTGTTCAAATTACTGATACTAAAAATTATGAAACACCTATTCGACCTAGCTCTCCTAGATATGAATTGCCTAATATACCTGAGGATTATGTTATTGATGGAGAGGCAGCTAGGGACTTTCTTACTTGTAAGGATAGAGATGATCTTAAGAAATTACTATGCAAGTTGAAAGAAAAATCTCTCAATGCTAGAATAAAATATGATCCTAAGTTTGCTACTTCACCTATCTTTATTACTGATAAGTATTATGAATTCTTTGTTGATCTCGAGTTAATTACTTTGCTTGAATCTGATTCTTTCCATGGTTATGAAACTAAAACTGTTGTGGCACCCATCTTACTAAATTAAATGATATAACCACCCTATTCGCTCATGAGGAAAAAACTCGCTACTACTATATTCTTAAGTTATTTCCTTTCTTGTTAAAGGCTGAAGCTAAGATATGGTATAATACTCTTGCTCCTAGTTGTGTGCGTAGTCCCAAGGATATGATTTATTACTTCTCTAAAAAATATTTTCCTGCTCATAAGAAACAAGCTGTCATATAGGAAATATGTAACTTTGTGCAAATTGAAGAAGAGAATCTCCCTCAAGCTTGGGGGAGGCTTCTCCAACTACTTAATGCTTTGCTGATCATCCTCTTAAGAAAAATGAAATACTTGATATCTTCTATAATGGACTAACTGATGCTTCTAGGGCTACCTAGATAGTTCTGCTGGTTGTGTTTTCAGGGAACAAACTATTGAACAAGCTGAGGAACTATTGAATAATATATTGAAGAATGATAATGATTGGAAACATTGTGAACCACCGCCTAAACCCACTCTGAAGAAGAGGGGTATTTTATTTCTTAGTCCGAAAGATATGCAAGAGGCAAACAAGTGTATGAAGGAAAATAGGTATTAAAGTTGAAGATGTTAAGAGTGTACCACCTATTAAAGAAATACATGGTCTTGACACACCGCCATAGGTGGTAGAGGTAAATTCTTTTATAAAGTTTGTTGAAGGTGATATTACTTATAACAAATCTCCTAGTCAATGCTTGTATGAATTTGACAGTTACATTATTAAGCAAGATCATTTCAATGCAAATGTTATGAAACAATTGAAACAAAATGCCTACATGATTGATCGCTTGAGTGACTTGTTGTTTAGAATTGTTAATGATGTCGAGGGTGTAAGTAAACATGCATCTACAGTCCAAACTCAGTCAGAACAAGTTGCTAAATCTCAAAATGAATTGCTCAATGAAATGAATAACAATATGAATGATCATGATGTTAGAGTAATAACTATAGGAGGTAGAATGACTCAGGAGCCACTTTATCCTAAAGTTCACCCTAAAAGAAGTGAACAAGACTCTCAAAGAATTAATGTCGATGCAGCTAGTCCTTCTAAAAAGAAAAAGAAAAATGATAGGACTTTGCATGCTTCTAGTGAACCTGAGGTAGAAAAACCTTCTGAGGATAGTAATGATGTTTCTATTTCCGATGCTGAAACTCAATCTAGCAATGAACATTGACCTAGTGATAATGATAATGACAATGATGATGTTCATGTAGATGCTCAACCAGATAATGTTAAAGAACCATATAATGATGTTGAAATAGAACCTACTATTGGTCTTGATAAGTCACCTTCTAAAAATAAATGTTATGATAAGAGAGATTTTGTTGCTAGAAAACATGGTGAAGAAAGAGAACCATGGGTTCAGAAACCCATGCCTTTCCCACCTAAACCATCTATGAATAAAGATGAGGAAGAATTTGAACGTTTTGCTAAAATGCTTAGGCCAGTCTTTTTGCGTACTTGTTTGACTGATATTTTAAAGATGGCCCCTTATGCTAAATATATGAAAGATATTGTCACTAATAAAAGAAAAATACCTGAAGCTAAAATCTCCACCATGCTTGCAAATTATTCTTTTAAGGATGGAGTACCTAAGAAAGTAGGAGACTAGGAATACCAACTATACCATGCTCCATTAAAAGAAGTTATGTGAAAGCTGCTTTGTGTGATTTAGGAGACGATGTCGGTGTTATGCCTTTCTCTTTATATAAAAGACATGATTTGAATAAACTCACTCCCACTGAAATATCATTGCAAATGCTTACCAATCAACTGCCATACCTATCGATGTTTGTGAGGATGTGCATGTTCTAGTTGCAAAGGTTACTTTCTTAACAGACTTTGTTATACTTGATATGCCTGAGGATGACAACATGTCGATTATCCTTGGTAGACCCTTTTCGAACACTGCAAGGGCTGTTATTGATTGCAACAAAAGCAAGGTCACTTTCCATATCAATGGTAATGAACATATGATGCACTTTCCAAAGAAACAATTTCTAGTAAATGTTATTCATGTTATTGAAAAGACTTAGACAATTACTATTGGAAGTTTTCAAATTCCTCTTCCTATTGTTAAAAAGAAATATGAAACACTTATTATTGGGGAGATGCATATCCCCATTGAGGTAACTTAGTGTTTTACGAAGATTCTTCGGTTTCATGTTAATCGAAAATGGTTTGTTAAAAAGACTTAATCAAACTTATAAATGGATTCTTTTTGAGAGACATGTGGTCGATGAATTTTCTGTTATTTTTAGTTAAATGAAATAAAATGCCATGATTATCTTGTTTTGTTAATTATTTGTGCAATAAAAAAGTGTCCAAAAATGAAAGTGCTCAAAATGATCTGAAATTTTAACATGAATGTTTACTAAATCTTATGAATTTTTGTTATTGAAAACACCCCAGGGGGATGCCCCAGGTGCCCACGAGGCACCAGGGTGCGCCCACCCCCCTGGGCATGCCCTGGTGGCTTGTGGGCCTCAAAGGGACCCCCTCACTTAGCCCTTCATCCCACTTCGTCTCTTACCTCCAGCAAAAATTGCTGGTAGCTCTCTCTCTCTCTCGCGCGCGCGCGCGCACGCGTTCTTGCTCCCAAACCTGAGATTTTTTATCTCTTTGCTCGGAGCTCCGTTTCCAAAACTGTTTTGGGGGATTGTACTTGGTATGTGACTCCTCCATTGCTCCGATTAGTTTTTTCTCTTATGGATTATATTTTGCAAAATTAGTTGCTCTTGGTGCTACCGAAAATGAGCTTGCATGTTGAATTGTTTGAGTTCGAAGTAGTTTGAATGCTTGATATAGCCTCTAGACATCCATATGAGTAGTTGCTATCAATCTCGTGAAGTTTTGTTGACATCATTTTGTGGCCAAAAATTTCAGAAATTTTTTCATACAAAAATGAACCTCTTTAAGAGGAGTTGTTCGAGGAGGAGGTCCTCGGAGGGATCGTCAAGGTAGAGCTCGATACGACAGGCTTATGTTGAACCAAGGGCAAGCTCGGTGCGGGTTTCAGATACCAAATCATGTCGGTGGTCGTGCGATGAGTTCATGATAGGCACGGGTATTAAAGAAGAATTTCATGAATATATTCATAACACTGAGCTTGCTCCCTTCATCACAGATAAGTGCACACAGCAGTACAACCTTACCATCTCATTCGCTAAAAAGTATGAGTTTCATCCTCGCACTTCTAGAGTTTCGTTTCACTTATATGACCGAGCTTATAATATGCCTCTAGAAGAATTATGCGATGCATGAAAAATCCCATATTGGGGTTCATTAGATGACCCACCAAAATATGATTATGAGATGTCTCTGAGTAGCCTCTGTTGTGGTGAGGATAGGGGAGTTGCACAAGCTAGAATAAAAAGTATACAATTTCCCTCCATCTGTTACATTGAACTATTTAATGGCAAATGCATCATGGGTAAACAGGATACTGTACACTCTATGCTCCTGATTTGAGCCTCATACATAATGCTTTAACACACATTAAATGATATAATCTTGGAGCGATCGTTGCATTGAGGTTGCAACGCAATGTGAGGAGTGGTCATTTTATGGAGGAATTTATGTCTCTTGCATGGCTACAAGGCTAGGAGTTTCACCTATGCCCAATGATCCTATCTTGCCTGACCAATATCTAAACTTTCATGAAATGCAGCGTCATGAGTTTATTAAGTATAGAGCTCAGAACTATGGGTATAACTTAATGTTTAATAAAGAACACATTGTATCTGTTATTTTGCCTACACCTGCTCTCTTTGATTTTCAGAGTAAACAAAGATATTACATTCATGAGAGCGAGGCACGCGAGTACAACGCAGCAGTAGAAGCCAGTCGCCAGGCAGAGGAGGAGGCATGGAGAGCCTCCATGAGCTACCACTTTGATTATTACCCAAACCGGCGATGGTGATTACCAAGCTAGGCAAAAGCCTAAGCTTGGGGGAGTATGTATTTCCCATCGACATTACATTCATGTTCGAAGATTTCCTTCCAGTTGTCGGTGTTCATCCTCTTTCATTGTATAATCCATTATTAGTTTTATTTTCTCGCTTTCTTCTTGTGTGTTTGAATTTTTTTGATAAAATCCAAAAATATTTCTTGCTTCTTTTCGGTTTTTCTTTCTAGTTTAATTTATAGTAGTATTAAAAGAAAACCCAAAAAGATTTCCCATTTCTTCTTTTGCCTGTTGGGAGCTTTCGTAAATAGTTTTTCTTGTTTTTTTCTCCTTCAAGAAAAATCAAAAAACTCCAAAAATATTTCAGTGTGTTTCTCTTAAATTCTTTTCTTTTGTTGAGTCATTGTGAGGAGAAGACCACGACGAGAATGTTGAGTGGCTCTCACATGCATTACTGCTGATCTAACAAAGAGCCCATATTACCTTGTCTTCTCCTTTGAATAAAATGTTTGCGGATTCCAACTTAGTCCACGACACTCTTGCACTATTACTATTTTCATATCATTCGGTCGTGCAAATCAAAGGAAATAATGATAATATTTGATGAAGTGACTGTAGCAAGGAAAAGCAGGTATGAACTCAACTTGTTTTTGTTTTTATAAATATTTTTTACTCGGTATCCATGATTCAGCATATTATGATTAAACATGCTTAATGACAAATAGAGAATATAGTTGATCATGCCATGCTTAAGTAGCTAGGAGTGGATAATGATTTATCTTGGGTGTCAACATGCATTAAAATGATTCTGATGTAGTATGATGATATGCTATCCTCCTCCGAATGTTTCAAGTGGCTTGACTTGGCACATGTTCACTGTCGGTGTACAAAAAGAGGGGTACACTTTTTTTACCCCTATAACTGTGCACGGGCAGTATGAGCCACGGGCACCACCACACCAAGCAAGGCAAGGGAGGTGAGCCAGGGTAAGACCGAAGCTCAAGAGAACTAGAACGACGCCAAGGCCAAGACCACGAAGAGCAAAGGGGACGAAGCGGACTCCCCCGGCAAGATCCTTGCCGGGAGACAGTTCTAGCAGCCCCGGCAAGACCCTTGCCGCGGCGACTCGTCCCGCGCCTACGGAGCAAATCACCCTTGAGTCCACTGCCCCCAAAGGGCAAGGATTCGGAGACATCCCTATGCCGGCATGCAGATCTTTGTGAAGAGATTCAAGATCAGATGCGCACTAAGGCCCCCGGCAAGCGCCTTGCCGGGGATGACAGCAGGCGCCTCGGCAAGACCCTTGCCGGGGCCCCGGCAAGGCCCTTGCCGAGGACACCCGCAGGGCCACCATCAGGCCCACGCCGACTAAACCTCCACCACCGCATGCATGCAGCTGCCGACCCAACCAGTTGGGCAGGCACCCGCGTGGCGGCATGCAGATCTTCGTGAAGACCCACCACTACGCCACCTCAGCTGCATGCCTACCTACATGGCATCGCAGGCGTCGCTGGCCAGGGCGCGTGTCAACACAAGAAGGAGCGGCGACGGATGAGACAGGTTTCTCCCCCATCCCCGATAAAGCAAGGACACCTAAGCAAGACGCATTAAATGCGCCTTGTCATGTGATGCGAGGGATAACCTTGCAACACTATACCCTTTCCACCTCCTGTGTGCCACTATGGCAACCCCTTTTTTCTATAAAAGGAGGCCGGAGGTGACCAGAGGAAGGATTCGGCTTTTTGGAGCTCCTCACGCCCCATAGCTAGCTCAAGAACACAGATATACAATCCACCAAAGCAGGAGTAGGGTTTTACGCATCCTCGCGGCCCGAACCTGGATAAACGAACCGTGTGCTATCTGTTTGATCCGCTCTTCTCACGACCGCGCGCCCCGCTAACCATAGTAGGGATTCTTGTGATCCCATAGGTGTCGTTCCCACCGACATCTTTGGCGCGCCAGGTAGGGGGCGCAGCTATGAGAATCGGCTCTAGCAATCAGCCCGGCACTCCTTCGTCTTCGTGGCTCTTGGAGAGGGAAGGAGGCCGGAAGATCAGCGCTCGAGCGACTACAAATAGAAGCTAAGTTACATTGGACCCCGGATATTTCCATTCTATTATATAAAGTTATTATCCTTGGAGATGTCGTTCTTTGTACAAAAAGAAACCTGTACGCAAATGGGGCCTTCCCCGATCGGCAATGCCTTTGTTCTGTTTCGAGTACGCTCAACAGTTCAAATGGCTGCGTTGAAAACGATAGGGTAGCCTTCCGCAATTGGCAAGGCTCTCGACTCTGACTCGAGTCAAACTCGACAATTCGAGCGGCTGCGTCAAAGGTGGTAAGGTGGCTCACCCGGCAGCACGCTCACCCGGCAGGCCAATGGGGACCCGTCCCCAAGACGCCGCCTTGGGTTTCCGCGCCGGCAAGCTTACCCAGCTGGCGTAGGGTGGACGTACAAAGAGGCAAAAAACAGGAAAGTAGCATGCATAATCCCAAAAGTACTGCAAAGTTATATTACATCACATCATTGCTGCGGTTCTAACTAAAGATGAAATTTGTCTTGGTCGTGAACCTGCAGCGGCGGTAAAGAACGGGATGCCTAATCCCGGCGCTGGCCTTCCACCCTCTTGATTTCTTCGATGCTACTGATGACGGGCTTGATGCGCTCCTTGAGCACCGTGAGGTCAGTACCATCCGGCAAGCTATCCATCGCGGCATTGAAGTTGAGGTCGGGATTCCAATACGCCATCTTGGTGAGGACCTTGGTCATGACCCCCCGGCAAAGTCTCCGGGCTTCCCCGGCCAACGTGGCCGCTCGGTTGGAGTGAAGATAAGCCAAGGCTCCAAGGACGCCCTCGAAGAACTGGGTCAGCTTGGTGTTGACGGTCCCGCTGTGCTCAGGGGCGTACCTCATGTTTGGCATCCCCATGGTGGCCAACTACGAGGTGACCCTGTCGGCGACGTCCTCCAGACGGCTGATCCATCTGTTCTCGCCCGCCACATATTCCTGGTGGGAGGCGGCCTCGTTCGCCCGCAGCTGCTTCTCCTCCTCCAGACTCCTAGTCAAGGTCTCCTCCCGAGCCCTGCTCTCCGACAACATCTTCTCGAGATCCTCCAGCTTCAGCTTGAGATCTCTGACAGAGTTTTGCGCTTCGGAGAGCTCCCCAGTCCTGCTGATGAATGCTCCTTGCGCCTCCGCCAAGGCGCTATTGAGCGTGCTCTTCTCGTTGGATAGCTTGAGGTGCTGCTCCTTCAGCTCATCCCGCTCCACCTCCAACTCCCTTACTTTGCCGGCATGGGCCAGAGCCTGGGAATCGAGTGCCTCCTTGTGCCTCTGCTCTAGCTCGTGAGTCCGCCACGCGACAAGGGCCTCGAGCTCCTCATCCTTGCCACAGAGCGCTGCGGCAAGCTTCGCCTCACGCATGGTGAGGTCCTCTTCCTGGGAATCTAGTGCGGCTTGATGCTGGTTCCGGACGGCCTCGGCCGCGGCAGCCAAGTTCGCCGCCTTTTCCTGGGCCTTCTCGATGTCAACCATCTTCATGGTGAGCTCGACATTGCGCTTGGCCAATTCCTCCTGAAAGGCCCTCTGCTCCTCGCGAGTCTGGTGGAACCAGGTCTGCGTCTCAGCAACGCGCGCCTTGAAATCCACCTCCGCCTGGTCCACCGTTGTCGTCCTGGACTTAACCTTGTCCAGACGGACATGGTAGAGCGCCTGGAGTTTTCGGAAGTTGGCCCCCATAGCGCGGAAAAGCTGCTCTTCTGGAGAACCATCACCGCCAATGCCCGGCTCATCGACAACCTCGAGCCCGGTGGCGGCAAGCACCTCGCCGTCAAAGACTTCCCCTTCGGCGGGCGCTCAGGAACTTGACGCCCCTCGGAGATGGATGAAAAGATCGTCGCCCACCTTCAGATATCTGCCGGGGCCCGAGGTTGAGGAGGAGGGAGGTTGATCATCAACCACCTCTTCCTTGGCAGTGGCCTTGCCGGCTTCCCCGGCAGGCCCACCGTTGGCGCCCTCGGCAGAAGCCTCGCCGGTCGCCTTGGCGGCCCCCGCAGTGGTGTCCTCGGCAGCATCCTTGGCGGCCAAGAAGTTTAGAGGGCTGAGGAAGGGGGATGGCGAAGCAATGACGGCGGGCGACGGCGGAAGCTTAGGAAGGAAGGAAGAGAGGAAACGGCGACTCTGAGATTGGAAAAGGCACGAGGAAAGAGGAGAAAGTGAGCAGTGCGCCCGCGGTTATTCCTTTTTATGGGGGAAAACACGGGCCGCCTCCTTTCACATTAACTGTGGTGTGACACATGCCCGCGGGAACCAACCCCACGCATGCTGCCCACGTCACACGCACCTCCCCACACCGCGCCACGCACGGGAGTCATGGGAAGCGCAGCGCGCGAAGAACCTTACCGCGGTAAAAACCGCCCCGCCTGCCCGCGCATGGTTTTTGGGCCTAGCCCAACAACGCGTTGCGCTTATGTGTGGCCCAGGCCCGGGGGCTCCTGTCGGTGTACAAAAAGAGGGGTACACTTTTTGTACCCCTATAACTGTGCACGGGCAGTCTGAGCCACGGGCACCACCACACCAAGCAAGGCAAGGGAGGTGAGCCAGGGTAAGACCGAAGCTCAAGAGAACTAGAACGATGCCAAGGCCAAGACCACGAAGAGCAAAGGGGACGAAGCGGACTCCCCCGGGAAGATCCTTGCCGGGAGACAGTTCTAGCAGCACCGGCAAGACCCTTGCCGCGGCGACTCGTCCCGCGCCTACGGAGCAAATCACCCTTGAGTCCACTGCCCCCAAAGGGCAAGGATTCGAAGACATCCCCGTGGCGGCATGCAGATCTTTGTGAATACATTCAAGATCAGATACACACTAAGGAGACGACAACCCTTGGCGGGATCCCAACCGAGGAAGACCACAAGGCCCCCGGCAAGCGCCTTGCCGGGGATGACAGCAGGCGCCTCGGCAAGACCCTTGCCGGGGCCCCGGCAAGGCCCTTGCCGAGGACACCCACAGGGCCACCATCAGGCCCACGCCGACTAAACCTCCACCACCGCATGCATGGAGCTGCCGACCCAACCAGCTAGGCAGGCACCCGCGTAGCGGCATGCAGATCTTCGTGAAGACCCACCACTGCGCCACCTCAGCTGCATGCCTACCTACATGGCATCGCAGGCGTCGCTGGCCAGGGCGCGTGTCAACACAAGAAGGAGCGGCGACGGATGAGACAGGTTTCTCCCCCATCCCCGATAAAGCAAGGACACCTAAGCAAGACGCATTAAATGCGCCTTGTCATGTGATGCGAGGGATAACCTTGCAACACTATACCCTTTCCACCTCCTGTGTGCCACTATGGCAACCCCTTTTTTCTATAAAAGGAGGCCGGAGGTGACCAGAGGAAGGATTCGGCTTTTTGGAGCTCCTCACGCCCCATAGCTAGCTCAAGAACACAGATATACAATCCACCAAAGCAGGAGTAGGGTTTTACGCATCCTCGCGGCCCAAACCTGGATAAACGAACCGTGTGCTATCTGTTTGATCCGCTCTTCTCACGACCCCGCGCCCCGCTAACCATAGTAGGGATTCTTGTGATCCCATAGGTGTCGTTCCCACCGACATTCACACATGTAGTTGATTCAAAACAAACACAACCTCCACGATATTTATGTTCATGGTGTTTATATCCTACTCATGCTAGTATTTAGTGTTGATTATTCGTAATGCATGATTATGATCGTGTTCGCTCTCTAGTTGGTCGCTTCCCAACCTATTTTCTAGCCTTCACCTGTACTAAGAAGGAATGCTTCTTGTGCATCCAAATCCTTAAACCAAAGTTATTCCAAATGAGTCCACTATATCTACCTATATGCAGTATTACCCTACTGTTATAAATGCTTCTCGTAACACTCCTTGGTATGCAGACTATGCTAATTATATTGTTGCTAAATTTGTACCACCTAATTTTACATACCAACAAAAGAAAAACTTCTTCTTTGATTTAAGACATTACTTTCTGGGATTACCCACATCTTTATAGAGAGGGAGTAGATGGTATTATTAGATGTTGTATACTTGAGCATGAATAGTAACAAATCCTACGACAATGTCACTCTAAGGCTTATGGAGGACATCATGCAGGAGACAGAACTGCACACAAGGTATTACAATCTGGTTTTTATTGGCCCACTCTTTTGAAGGATGCTCCTAAGTCTGTCTTATGTTGTGATGAATGTCAAAGAATTGGTAATATTGGTAGACGTCGGGAAATGCCTTTGAACTATTCAGTTGTTATTGAACCATTTGATGTATGGGGATTTGATTATATGGGACCTTTTCCTTCCTCTAATGGGTATACACAGGTTTTGGTTGCTGTTGATTATGTTACTAAGTTGGTAGAAGCTATTCCAACTAGTAGTGCTAATCATAACACTTCCATTAAAATGCTTAAAGAAGTTATTTTCCCGAGGTTTGGAGTCCCTAGATATTTATTGACTCATGGTGGTTCACATTTTATTCATGGTGCATTCCATAAATTGCTTGCTAAATATGATTTCAACCAGAGAATTGCATCCCCCTATCACGCTCAATCTAGTGCTCAAGTTCAATTGAGCAATAGAGAAATAAAGTTAATTTGTAAAAGACCGTCAATAGATCTAGAAAGAATTGATCTAAGAAACTTGACGATGCATTATGCGCTTATATAACTGCTTATAAAAATTTTATGGGTATGTCTCCATATAAAATGGTCTATGGGAAAGCATGTCATTTACCTCTTGAGTTAGAACATAAGGCATATTGGACAATTAAAGAACTCAATTATGATTTCAAACTTGCACGTGAAAATACATTATTTGATATTAGCTCACTAGATGAATGGAGAACCCAAGCTTATGGAAGTGCCAATTTTTTGAAGAAAAGGTTAAAAGATGGCATGATGAAAGAATCCAAAAAGGGAGTTCAAAGTGGGTGAGTATGTTCTATTGTACAATTCTCGTTTTAGTTTTTTTGCAACAAAACTTCTCTCCAAATGGGAAGGACCGTATATCATCGAAGAGGTGATAGAGGCAAAGGTGTCCCATCTTTCGATGAGATGGTGGCTATCGTTTTGGAGGAAGTCGACTTTGACGATCCGACTACGAACGTGCGAGGACATCGCGCCTTAGCAATCGCTAAACCAACTCCAAGAGGTTATTGACCATGCCAGAGCACGATCAACCTGACCACGAAGGTCTGTTTACTGTAGGCAAACAAAGAACAACCAGGAAACTAAGATTGCAATCTGGATATTGCGAATATAAGAGGAAAGCTTTATTGATCAAGGTGGAGTTCTGTGACGCCTTTGTCTGGTCATTGAACACAAACGAAGTACGCGAAGTTGCAGCTATGGTGAACTTTAATCCAAACAAAACTCAAAGTCTAAACGACGCCCTAAGAGTTGTATATATGGAGGAAGAGGGGGGAATTTCGTGGCCCTTGGAGGAGGGGTCCGAAACCAACCCTAACTCTTGTTTCCCCACACATATGGACTGTAAAAACAGCCTATACTCAAGTATTTCGAAATTACATGGGCCTGGCCCAATAATAAGGTGATGCAGCACCTATAATAGCCTCTGGACGAAATTTATGAAGTGGTATCTTGTATATTTCGTCCTAGGCTTCACGCACTCATTATGGTGGCTTCAAAGTCCTGAAATTATCACTTGTAACTCTCTTCTTGTTCCCCTTGCGCATGCCATCATCTCCATGCTTGATCTTGCTCCAATGAACATCCTTCTTGTCCAAGCTAGTCCCTTCATTTTTAAGCAAGACAAATGTGTCCAATTTAGGCAGCATCATATTCTCACAAACATTAGAATCATTACCAAGAAATGAAAGTACCTGCTAATTTAATTAGCATGCGCGAGCTCTAGTAATTGGTCCTCTATATGTATCAGTAGGGGATGTGGGTGTAACTTTGTTAGTGATTGTTTCTACCATGGTGTACAGAATGTTTATCAAATTGCCATGGTCTACCAATTAATAAGGAACATGATTGCATGGGTACCACATCACAATCAACATAATCAGGAACATGATTGCATGGGTACCACATCACAATCAACATAATCAGCATATGTAGAGATACTAAAATTCACACGAACAATACATGTTACCTTAACCTTGCCGCTATTATTGAACCATTGGATATAGTAAGGATGTGGATGTGGTCGTGTGGTGAGAGATAGATTCTCCACCATCTCCATGCTAGCCCAGTTGTTGCACCTCCCTCCATCTATGATGATGCGAATAGAACGTTCCTTCACAACTCCCTTTTTATGGAACAAATTATGCCTCTGATTTTGCTCTGCTTGTGTCACCTGCACACTCAAAACACATTGAGCAACTAAACATTCATACCTGTCAGCGTCTTCAGGAGCCATGTATTGCGTCTCATTTTCAGAATCATCTCCACCGTGTTCTTCACGTGTAATAAGAGCCAAAGTCTCCTCATCATAGTCACTAGCGGACTCATAACCACCACCCTCATTAGCAATCATCACACGCTGAGATTTGCATTCTCTTGCATAATGACCTCTTCCCTTACAACGACGACAAATAATATTACTTGTGTGCCCTGTTGATGCCATGGAAGAAGAAGAGTTCTGTACAAGCCCGAAAGGTGTGCTCTTGGTTGATAGTGGTGGTTGTGCCTGCTTTCTTGTATCATGACTGGAGGTGGTAGCTGATGGAGGTGCCGATGCAGTAGAATGTGTGGAAGTTGAGGATGCACGCGGTGTCCATGAGGAAGGTCGACTTGCAGAATAGTTAGTTCGTGCCAATGTCTATCGATCCTGCACTTCACGTTCATCTTTACAAGCAAGATGGAATAAACGGGTGATATTATTATACTCCTTATACTCTAGAATATTCTGAATCTCTCTATTTAATCCACCCATAAAATGTGCAAGCATAGCTTCATTATCCTCAACAATACCTCATCTAATCATGCCAGTTTGTAGTTCGTGATAATATTCCTCTACAGAATTTTTTCCTTGTCTTAAATGCTGAAATTTCTGAAGTAATTCACGTTGATAATATGGTGGAACCCAACGAGTACGCATAGCAGTTTTCAAAGCAGCCCAAGTAGTTGGAATATTAGTCGGATATAATCTATGATGTTCAGACCACCACACACAAGCAAAACTAATGAAATCACAAAGTGTAGCAGCAACACGTCTCTCCTCGGGATATTCTAAACATGTAAAACGTTGTTCGGTTTCTAACTCCCAAGTAAGAAATATATCAAGAATGTATCTACCCTCAAATGGTGGAATATTCAATTTCAGTTTAGGGAGATGGTCATAATCTCGTACCTGAGGGGGAGCCCTACCATTGCCATTATTTGCATGTGGACGGCCTAGTGGTTGTGGTGCTGGTGGTTGCACATAGTTCTGATTTTGATCAACCTCTTCCTCGTAATCTCCCGCATAATCATCCTCCTCCGCATCAGCAGCAGGAGCCACAGAAGTATCAACAGCAGTACCAACAGTTTGGCCAGGCTCAAGAGGGACATGACTCACTCGGCGGAGAGTTGTTTCACGACGTGGAGGTAGTGTAGTTGTTGTTGTTGTTGTTGTTGCAGAGGTGCGGCAGATGCGGCCGGTGGTGGTTGTGGAAGATGCACAAGCAATTCATTAAATTTGTTATCTAGCTTTGTTTCAAACGTCTTCTCAAAGCCAGTTATCTTATCCATGGCCTCTTCAAAATTGTTCAGCACATCTCGCATCTATTCAGTCATCATTTGCTGGAATTTATCATGCAACTCCTTATTCATCATGTTCTCCCAGTCAGTCTCATCGACTTGTGATCCTTCCACGGTTAGTAGCAATAGAAACACACAAGAATATGATCCTATAGACTACTAGAAAATGGTGGTGGTGGGGCGTCACAAATCTGTCAAGCAAATCTCAAATTCTTACCAGTTCTTACCCAGAAGCAGGAGGTGATCGGCAATCGTCGTAGTCAAAACTCTCAAAACTTGGATAGAGCGACTACCAGGGAGAGTCAAATGCATGAAGTAGATGTATGTGGAGCTGGGAAGGCTTATAATGTGGTAGCAAAAAGGGTCAGCAATAATCAATTCAGAGATGCAAAGTTGAATAAACACTCAATGACGGTATTGTCCTGGTCCTAGGTGAGACCATGCTAGAGACCGTCCTAAGGGTTGTATATATGGAGGAAGAGGGGGGAATTGCGTTGCCCTTGGAGGAGGGGTCCGAAACCAACCCTAACTCTTGTTTCCCCACACATATGGACTCTAAAAACAGCCTAATTACATGGGCCTGGCCCAATAATAAGGTGACGCAGCACCTATAATAGCCTCTAGACGAAATTTATGAAGTGGCATCTTGTATATTTCGTCCAAGGCTTCACACACTCATTATGGTGGCTTCAAAGTCCTGAAATCATCACTTGTAACTCCGTTCTTGTTCCCCTTGCGCATGCCATCATCTCCATGCTTGATCTTGCTCCAATGATCATCCTTCTTGTCCAAGCTAGGCCCTTCATTTTTAAGCCAGACAAATGTATCCAATTTAGGCAACATCATATTCTCACGAATATTAGAATCATTACCAAGAAACGAAAGTACATGGTAATTTAATTGGCGTTCGCGAGCTCTTGTAACTAGTCATGTATATGTATCAGTAGGGGATGTGGGTGTAACTTTGTTAGTGATGTCCTCATCAAGAGGTTTATCACTCTTGAGCTATTAAGATCTATAACACCGAAGACACTAATCTGAAGGTGGTCAATGGACAAAGAATTAAGCATTATATCTCAGGTATGCCTATTAATGTTGAAACTAACATTATTCAAACTATGACACCGGAGGAATACATAAAAGAGACCTTCTAGAAAACTTGAGAACCCTGAAATGGAAGAGGTATGTGATATGGTAAGTAAACGAATCCAAAAATTCCAAAAAAATACTTTCTATCAGTTTTGGAATATTAGAAAAAACACAAAAATAATAAACACCTGAGGGGCCCACCCAGGTGCCCACAAGGCACCAGGGGTGGCTTGTGGGGCCCTCATGAGCCTTCTCGGCTCTGTTTTCGTCTGGATTACTTGTTTTGCAAGATAAAAATTCTTTATATATACTCGCGGACGTTTTGACTACTGCATCGCGAAAATATCCTCTGTTCTCGTTTCATGCTATTTTCTGATAGATCTAGATCGCCATGACTCCACCAAGCTCTTCCAAGGACAAGTTCTACGAGAAGGTCATTGTAACGACCCGAGACCGACGCTCTAGATGCCGTCCATTTATTTTCATTGTTGCCATGTGTTTCATTTGTTTGTTGCCTTCATCTTGCATTCATCATCGCATCATGCGCATTGCATCCGCATGTTTTCTAAAAACTTGCATCCGCTCATAGTTGACGCTTCTTCCTTGTCTCTTTTGACCTCCTCTCAGATCAACTGGATCGCTCTCTTCTTTGAGCCCATCAAATCCCTTGTCTCCATGGCCTTTCGTCCAACCCCTCGCGTGCGTCCGAAAATTGTCCCAAACCAGAACCGGGCAATCATGATCGATGGGTCTGAATCATCTCCAAACATCCCTAAAACATCTTTGGTTTCTTATTTGGACTACCTAACCTATTTCTCTTGGACCGTCCGATGATGATCGGAGAATCCAAACCTAGTCCTATCTCCCTATATAAGACCAGCACCTACAAAATCAAGCCAAACCTAATTTCTAGGAGGTTTGTCCCCATCGCCGCGGCCACCCGGTCTCCATCCACCTCGGGATCCCCCTTCTCCTCGTTTTCCTCCTCCACCCAATCTCGTCGCGCCGCCACCTCTCTCCTAAAATCCTCTCCGCCTCCACTCATAGCCACACACCAATCACCACCGCCTCCGTGCTTCCCCGTGCTTGACCCCCGTGGCAGCCCGTGCCCAGGCAGCGGCTCGAGGAAGGAGTCCCTGAGCATGCCCAAGACCTCCAGCCACCTGCTTCGCGCGCCCCTGTGCCCGCGAGCGTCCGAGGCTGCAGCCTCCTCCTCGTCCACGACCACCTCACCTTGCCGGACCTACTAGACCCCCATCGCCTCTGCGACTGAGCTCATTGAAGCAGGCACCACCAGGTCGTCCCCACACCCTGCCTATCTTCTCGCCAGCCTCTTTTCTCTCTCCCTCCCTCACATCTCTCTCTCTATGACTTCCCGCAGTAGGGAACCGCCGCCGCACGGAGCTTCCTCGACCCGCCGCCGACCAGATCCTCGGCTGCCCTGTGCCGCCTTGTCTTCCTCGCCCGCACCTCGCCACCGAACTCCTACTCTGAGCCGCACCGACACCCCACTCCATATTCTGCTCGGGAATGAGCACGACCTTGCCCTCTGCTTCCCTACTGCAGATCGACCACCAAGCCGGCCTGCATCGAACCCTGCTTCCCCTGTAGGCGCGGCCCATGTTTGTCTCCAGCAGCGCCCTCCCTCTACTTCAGTGTGAGTGGCTGGCGCCTTGGAGACCCGCGCCCCATGTTCCCCGTCGTCAGAAGCGCACCAAGATGCCATCTCCTGCCTCGCCCTCAGGTCCCCACATCATCGTCCAGGACCCTGTCGGCCGACCATGTCTGTCTTCTGCATCGCCATGGCCTGTTGTTGCCTCTGTTGGTAACGAGCACCAGTGGCTCGCTCGTCCTGATCGTTGATAGTGCCTCCCGTGACCTAGGCCACTGCCTCGCTAGGGTGCCTCCCCTCAAGCACCCCAAGTCCCAGCTTGCTCCAGCTCCTCACCGTCCTAACTCCAGATCCGGCCTCTGTCCATGGTGAGCACCCATTGCTATCCCGCGCCCCTGAGCGTTGCATATTGTCCTGCTATAGCTACCTGACCCGGTAAGACTCGAAGTCTCTGTGCTTACCGTGGTAGTCCCTGGATCGACTTGCTAGCACACACAGTACTGGATGAAATAACAGAAATAACACACATCTCTTTATTACATCGATAGTCCAGGAGTAATACATTTATCTCTCCCTAATAATAAAGCACGGATTGAGTCTCCGGGTTTACCGGCGCGGCGTTTTTACACAAAGGCCCCTCACTCTTTTTAAAATCAACCCGCACTCCACGATGTTTCATCTCTTAAGTGAAACAAAAACAATTCTACATACACCCGTCTCTCTATCCCCACGAGAACACGAACCATCTTGGCCACCCGGCGCTAGGGTTCCCTCCGCCGCCGCGCCCCATCCCTCCGCTCCCAGCAACCCTCTCCACTCTCCCATCCCCAGTCGTCATCGTAGCCCCTCGCCGCCGTTCGATATCCAAGACGGAGCCTCGACCGACAGCTCCTTGGAGCACGCCGCCCGCCGGTGGATGCCCTGATTCTGCGCGACCCCACCGGAGACTCACCTCGCCACCTTGGCGCCTCCTGCAGGATCTCCGTCACCTCCTAGCGCTTCTGTGTGCAAGGATGCCGACGCCTCTCCCTGGTACCTCTATCTCCACTCCCTCGGGGCGCTGCTCATGCTCCACACCCCTTTCCTCTCCCATCCTGTCCAATGCGGCTCACGGCCTGCTACAAATGCTTGCCGGCTCCCGTGCAGGCCCTCCTGGCGGACAGCCTCCAACCCACACAAGCTTCCCTGTTCTGGCTTTGTCGGCTACCATGGTTGAGTAGAGCAAGGAGATCGAGAGGGGAAATAGTCACTTGATTTTTGCGGATTATGTTGGGCATGGAGATTGATCTTAACTTTTTGGTTGTCCGCAGATTCAATGATGACAACACGCACACCTTTCCCTGATGCTTGGGCAAAGGCATGTATGTCCGATGTGCAGGCAAAACTTTATAGATGCAGATTACATACATTAGAAATTGCCAACTCGGTGGATGATAAATACTATGACTTGGGACTCAGAAAAAAGATCAACACGTAGGTATGGGAGTTCGGAATATCCAACATTCCCTAGCTACTTCCTAATTGCTTTATGCACTACCTGCAATTGCAAGCTCAATGTGCTTACATTTCAATTAGCTAAATCTCTTTGTTGGCAATAGTTAATAGGTTAGGTGAAGTTTAGAACAATATGTCAATATGGTAAAGCCTTATTTTATTTAGGCTAGCAGCCTGCTATATAAATTATAAGGTGTGTAAAAAAACTTAGTTAGTTGTGCATGGCTTCCTTTGATCGTATCGTCGCTTGAGTAGACGATTTGCCGTACACCAAGCTACTACAGGCTGATCACAGTTTGGCCAAGACGAAACTCTCACATATGAGATAGCTACTAGATCAATAGTTCAATTGTTTGCCTCGGGCCATAACCTTGATAACGATAATTTTTTCTTGTACTTACAGATGCAGATTACATAGATCAGGACTTGCTAACTCGGCGTATGACACATACTAAACGACATCAACACGTAGGTATGAGAGTTCGGAATATCCAACATTTGCTAACAACTTTTTAATTGCTTCGTCCTCTACCTGCAATTACAACTTCAGTGTGCTTGATTTTCAATTAGCCAAGTGCATTTGTTGGTTTTAGTTCTTTTCTATATACAATTAATTATCAATAGGTTTGATGATACTTCAGAACAACATGTCAATGTTAGAGGCTTATTTTATTTTATTTGGACTAGCAATTTTTGTTCTGCCAATAGAAAAAATCAATGAGGGATTTCCCCAGTTTTTTTTCTCATGTTGTTTTGACCATGATGTACCAGATTTTCAATGTGGAAAACAATTAGAATTGCACTTTTCAGGGGATGTACTTTAGTTGGTGTGCATGCCTTGGTTCATTGTTGCCTAGACGAGCTAGAGAATTTTTGCTGTGAGAAAATGTATGGACGTTTGATGATTAGAGTTAAGAAAATATTATGATAACATGGTTTGGCTTAATACACTAGGTTGTTCGCTACCTTGAGGAGCTCGAGAAACTTATTGAAGTGCTCATATTTTAATTATAAGTTTTGATTCTTATGTTGGAGACATGACTATGCAAGGAAGTGGTGAGAGAATTTTGCAGTAGCTTTATAGTGATGTTTAGATAATTACCATTTAGATTAACAAAGAAAACAACTGGGAGCTGCTTTTAGAATTTCATTTATTATTTGTTAGACCATGATCATCTACCGATAATTATTTTCCTCAATAGTTTTTCCTTTATTACTGTTATTTTCATGGCATTTCAATTGATGCACCCTAATCTAATATCTACAAACTTCATTTACACAACACAATTGATTGTTGCTGATGTAGGTGAGACCATTGACAATTAGAGGTGAGTCGGCAAGCTGTTTTCTTCTATGGTTTGGCATGTAACTTTGTGTTCTCTAGCTCTTTTTAGTTTTATATTTTTCTAACAAACAAGACCAACCTTAACTTAAGAAGAAAAGCATCATTATAACCATGAAAAAAACCGCTTAAATGTAAGGCTTTTGTTCGTCTATTAAGTCATTACCCTTCTAAACGAGACACGGAAATGATGAATTCTTACATGGTAAGTTTTTGTTTCATTTTCATTCTTTGCCTTATCCCGTGTTGGAAAAGAAGTTCAATTGTTTTTTTCCTCACAATGTACCAAAGATTCTGATGAAAGATGCTTATTTTTCTCTCAGCTTCAAGAAACAGTCACTATATACTCTGTTTTGTATATATTATGTAGTTGTAAGGAGATGTTTTATTTTCTTTATATGCTACTATTTTAACATCTTGGAAGAGTCCTGAATTTATTGGAGACAACAAAGTGGGCGCACCATGTGAGTTATTTGGCACCTTGATGCAGCAAATCAACACATGTTTGAGCTACAATGGAGGTCACTTAAATAAATGTAACGTGATTTACCCCTTTATTTCTTTATCTCGAGAGACAATGTAGATATATGCATGTGTTTACATTTGTTGTGGTTGCATGTATCCTTGACTTTTGTTAGGCTGGGGACAAGCGTATCAATTTGTATAATGCTAATAATGTTGTCACATAATAGTGTAATGTATGTGTTATTGTGATGTTATCCAGTCAAACTCTTTAGAAAACAATGGTCGCCGCCAGAAGTTGGCTGCGGTGATTGTTGAATATAGATGGGAGCTTCTTTGAGGAAAGCCAAACAAGCGGCTGGGGATGTATCTCGCGGGACTTGATGGTTACAGTTTGGGGAGTAGCAGAGTTGCTTGCTAGCATCTTTTTTTCTTGCATCTATGAACTGATGATGCTTTACTTGTTGTTGTTTCCCGTGGTACTACATTATGGCTCACTGTTGTTTATGCTCGGACATCAGCAGAGGAATAGACTCGGCAAGGAAGGGAGCTACTCCAGTGTAGTCGGTGGAATTGACTGGCAAAGTAAATCATGAAGCTCCTGGTTGGACCAAGAGGTAATTCCCTGTTTTCCCTGCACCATGCATTAGTTGATGCAGAATATTTGTGCGTCCAAATAACAACATGAATTTGGTTTTAGTAGTTTCTGAATTATAGCGTTAGAAAAATTATGTGGCTTATTTTGGTAGCATTTGTGATGGACCAATTTTGTGTTGAAGGCTGAGAATTGGGGCTGCACCTCCTACAACAGTCAGTTTCGTTGGTGGCCTGCCAACAACACTGGTGAAGGAATAAGGGTGGCCCGAAACCGATAACAGGGGGCTCTTGAACTGGCAAAGCCAGAAACCACCATCGCTTCATTGTCCCCGGAGATCGTTTGGTGATGTCCGATGGATATCACGTGACGGAGTGGAGACGCACACTCCCCTGCCCCAAATTTGGTGCCGCCACCTACCAATGCGGGGCACAGTCCTGCCTGACCCAGCCTACATCTTGATTGTAAATTTCTCTCACCTTCTATCTCGTGTTCATGTGATCGTATTGATTTTGCCTTTAGAGAAGTGTTGAAAGAAGATTATGTGCTTTAGACGACTGAATGTCCAGTAATATCATCAACCTTCAGCCAACAGCGGCTCCGAACTCTATCACCTCAAATGGTTTAGCATAGATCAGTCACATGTGAGGATGAAAGCTTGGATCAGCTTCTGTAGTCGCTATCTTTAATTTACAACTGAGTTTTCTTATGGTTATAGGATAGAAACTTTGTATTATTTTGCCATCTTCTTTCCTTCGTGAAACTAGCTACAGCAAGTAGCAATTTAAATTGATGCAAGAAAGTATCTATCTTTAATGTCCAACTGGAGATTTTTCAGTTGAAAACATCAACCAAGATACAACAAATCCTCATGGTCAGCAATCTTACCGTTATAAAGTTTCAGTCATCCTTTTAGATAATTAGGCCTGAGCTCGTTAACTTCCCATCTTAAGAAACTGTTGTCAAGATAGTAGTGGATGCTGCAATTGATAATTACTTGTGCTCTGAGATGGTGGCTCCTGAAAATGATTCAGCACATCCTTGTGATTTTGAAGACAAAAAAGAAAGAGAGTTCTCTTACTTGCTGGATATACTATTACTAATTGCTTCTGCATTGAGTATTAGCTGTATAAGGTGCACCAGTCCCTTTGACTATTTTGCATGCAATGATATGTTTGGCATGCTTGAAAAAATACAAGAAACTTACTAAGTGGTCAAGGGCACAAAGTAAAACTTACTGTAACTTAGCTACCAATGTGACATACTACTGGTTAGGTTTTACCACTCACCATTAATATGCTGATGGAGTTCTCCAATTCTGAAAACAAATTCACCATGCATTGAATGGATCATTCAATTGTGCAATGCAAATGGTGTGTCCTCTGTTAGTCAGAGGATCTGAGAATCAGGATAGATCAGGATGGGTTTCATATGTGAAATTTTGCTTAATGGATGCTCCAAGTTTCCTCTAATCAGCAGACCTATGGGATACGGGCCTCTGTTTGCCCCTGGTACTCCTGATGCAGGAGCTACACTTCCAGTTTAACTACCTGAGGGAAGGGTCTCGCTTCAGTTGCTTTGGGTCATTATATGTTTTTTTGTTGAAGGGTGGTACATGGGCTTAACCGCGTCTAGAACTGAACTTTAGTAGCAGGGACAACAAAATTATCTGAAAAATACTGTATAATGGTCATAGAATGCCAAACAGTTAAGAAAAACTGTAAAGAAATGCGAACCGAAAGGAAGGGGCAAATTGTTTTCTAATGTTAGAAGTCCGATTGAACTCTGTAGTGGTTATCTTATTTCTGTTGGCTCTATGATAACCTTCTTATATATGCTAGTTACTCTGAAGCAGCAAGATAAACAAGGTGATGTATCATGAAAATAGGGTCTACGTAGCATAATTTAATTTGTGTATCTTTTCTCCTACATTCATTTCTTTACTTTGGTCCATAAGTTTCCAGAGATCTATTTGAAACAACTAACCTGTCCTACTAGCCCGTCCTTTTTTCTAAAATGTATAAGCCATAAAACTGTACTTATTTTTAATATATGTTGAAGCATTTGGTACCAACAGATTTTTCCGCAACTAACATTGCGCATATTTGTCATGGTTGGATTTTGTTTAATATTGAAAACCTAAGATTAGAACTGTATACCGGGGGTCATGGTTAGAAGTTGAATGTATACCGGGGGTCATGGTTAGAAGTTGAATGATAAGGGATGAAATAATTGATTTTGGGTCATAAATCAAATCAAATGTGATGATTCTTTCTCCCGTTGCAACGCACGGGCCCTTTTGGTAGTTACAAAAATAGGGCATAGAGCCAACAAAACAAATACTGTGGAAGTAGAGTAGTAAATGAGTCCAACTCCACAAGCAAGGTTGAGTGTAGAACATCAACCTATCGCATCTTAATCCTCGTCAGATATATCTGCAACATGATAAGTTGCAGCCATATAGGTCAGTACATTGAATGTACTGGCAAGTCACATCATAAGTATAATTGTAACACCCTGGATGTAACTTTTCATATTTGTAACTCCGACTCTTGCCATTTTCGGCTATGTGATTTGATATTCCCTCCGTGGTTAGGTTTTTGTCTTTCGTTTTGCATTTTGTTCATGTCATGCATTTCATATCATGTCATCATGTGCATCTCATTTGCATTCATGTTTGTCTCATGCATCTGGTCATTTTCCCCGTTGTTCTTTTTGCAATACGACACTCCCACATGCAACCTTTGCACCCCTCTTTTCTCTTTTCGTGAGCGGGAGAAAAACGTTCTCAGAATAGGCCGAGATTTGTCGAGTGGCCTTGGTACATCATCGGTAGGCCGCCTTTCAAATTTCGTTCCATTTGGAGGTCGTTTGATGCCCCAACGATTAATCGGGTAACCGCAAAAGACACTTTTGTGTTGCAGCCCAGCTGTAACACCCCGGATATGATTTTCCCAATATGTATTCCTACTCTTGCCGTTTCCGGCCTTAAGTTATTTTATTTCCTCGGGTTCGGGTTTTTGTCTCCGTGTGTTGTTGTCGTTGTCATGCATCTCCTATCATGTCATCTTGTGCATTGCATTTGCATACGTGTTCATCTCATGCATTCGAGCATTTTCCCCGTTGTCCGTTTTGCATTCCGGCGCTTCGTTCTCCTCCGGTGGTCAATTCTACCTTTCTTTCGTGTGTGGGGATTAAACATTTCCGGATTGGACCGAGACTTGCCAAGCGGCCTTGGTTTACTACCGGTGGATCGCCTGTCAAGTTTCGTATCATTTGGACTTCGTTTGATACTCCAACGGTTAACCGAGGGACCGAAAAGGCCTCGTGTGTGTTGCAGCCCAACACCCCTCCAAGCTGGCCCAAAACCCACCAAAACCCTCTCCATCATCTAGAGCGTTCGATCACGATCACGTGGCCGAAAACCGCACCTCAGTTGGACTCTCCTAGCTCCCTCTACCTCTATATAAAGACCCCTCCTCAAAAATCCGGATCTCCCCCGTCCAAACCCTAAAAAAATCTCCTCCGCCGCCGCCGGACATGTCCGGACGGAGCCGCACGCGTCCGCCCGCAGCCGCCGGCCAATCGCTGGCCGCCACGTGTCCCTGGGCCGGTCCCACTTCCCCGCCGTGCCCGCGGCCCGCCGAAGCCTGAGGAGGGCCCCCGCGGCCCAAACGCCCGAGCCGCCGCCCGCCTTCGTATCGAGTATAATCCGAGTATATCTTCTCTCAGCCTAATCTCAACCTCAGGCGGACTCGATGGGTCGAAATGATTCAAGAGTATAATCCGAGTATCGAGTATACTCCAGGCAAGGCTAATGTGATTGCTGACGCATTGAGCAGAAAGGCTTACTGCAACAGTCTGACTCTCAAGCCTTATCAACCCAAGCTTTGTGAAGCTTTCCGCAAACTTAATCTGCAAGTTGTTCCTCAAGGTTTCCTCGCCAACCTTCAAGTCGCTCCTACCTTGGAAGACCAGATTCGCCAAGCCCAGCTTCTTGATGCTATGGTGAAGAAGGTGAAGATTGGGATTGCCAAGAGTCAACCCAAGTACAAGTGCTACCGCCTTGATGACAAGGACACTCTCTTCTTCGAGGATCATATTGTTGTACCCAAAGGTGACCTTCGTAAAGTGATCATGAACGAGGCTCACAATTCTCTCCTCTCCATCCACCCTGGGAGCACGAAGATGTATCAGGACCTCAAGCAGGCTTATTGGTGGACTCGAATGAAGTGCGAGATTGCTCAATTCGTGAATGAGTGTGATGTCTGCAGAAGAGTGAAGGCAGAACACCAAAGGCCAGCTGGTCTCCTCCAACCTCTTTCCATTATAGAATGGAAGTTTGACCACATTGAGATGGACTTCGTGACTGGGTTTCCAAAGTCCAAGCGTGGCAATGATGCTATATTCGTTGTCATCGACAAACTCACCAAAGTGGCTCACTTTCTGCCTATCAAAGAGTCAATCACTGCAGCTCAATTGGCGGAACTCTATACCTCTCGAATTTTCTCTCTGCACGGTATTCCACAAGTGATCTCTTCGCACCGTGGCAGCATCTTTACCTCCAAGTTTTGGGATTCTTTTCAGAAGGCCATGGGCACCAACATCCGCTTCAGTACAGCTTTCCATCCTCAAACTAGCGGTCAAGTCGAGCGTGTCAACCAGATTCTTGAAGATATGCTCAGGGCTTGTGTGATCTCCTTCGGCATGAAGTGGGAGGATTGTCTTCCATATGCTAAATTCTCCTACAACAACAGTTTTCAAGCAAGTTTGGGAAAGGCCCCATTTGAAATTCTGTATGGCAGGAAGTGCCGTACCCCTCTCAACTGGACTGAAACCGGTGAACGTCAGCTTCTCGGAAATGACTTAATCACAGAGGCAGAGGAAATGTGCAAAGTCATTCGAGATAACCAAAAAGCAGCCCAATCCCGCCAGAAGAGCTACTATGATAGTAAGCACCATGATTTGGCCTTCGAGATCGGAGATCATGTTTACCTCCGCGTCTCTCCAATGAAAGGTACTCGTCGCTTCGGTATCAAAGGGAAGCTTGCCCCCAGATACGTGGGACCTTTCAAGATTGTCAGCAAGAGAGGCGATCTCGCCTATCAACTCGAGCTTCCTTCAAACTTTGCAAATGTTCATGATGTGTTCCATGTCTCTCAGCTTCGAAAGTGCTTCAAGACTCCTGACCGCACCGTCAACTTCGAGGACATTGAGCTCCAAGAAGATCTATCTTATCGTGAGCACCCCGTTGCTATTCTTGAAGAGACTGAATGCAAGACTCGCAACAAGTCAATCAAATTCCTCAAAGTTAAGTGGTCACACCACTCCAACCGTGAAGCCACCTGGGAACGCGAGGATCACCTCCGTTCTGAGTACCCGGCGTTCTTTCAGTCCTAGATCTCGGGACGAGATCCTTTCGTAGTGGTGGAGTGTTGTAACACCCCGGATATGATTTTTCCAATATGTATTCCTACTCTTGCCGTTTCCGGCCTTAAGTTATTTTATTTCCTCGAGTTCGGGTTTTTGTCTCCGTGTGTTGTTGTCGTTGTCATGCATCTCATATCATGTCATCTTGTGCATTGCATTTTCATACGTGTTCATCTCATGCATTCGAGCATTTTCCCCGTTGTCCGTTTTGCATTCCGGCGCTTCGTTCTCCTCCGGTGGTCAATTCTACCTTTCTTTCGTGTGTGGGGATTAAAAATTTCTAGATTGGTCCGAGACTTGCCAAGCGGCCTTAGTTTACTACCGGTAGACCGCCTGTCAAGTTTCGTATCATTTGGACTTCGTTTGATACTCCAACGGTTAACCGAGGGACCGAAAAGGCCTCGTGTGTGTTGCAGCCCAACACCCCTCCAAGCTGGCCCAAAACCCACCAAAACCCTCTCCATCATCTAGAGCATTCGATCACGATCGCGTGGCCGAAAACCGCACCTCATTTGGACTCTCCTAGCTCCCTCTACCTCTATATAAAGACCCCTCCTCGAAAATCCGGATCTCCCCCGTCCAATCCCTAAAAAAATCTCCTCCGCCGCCGCCGGACACGTCCGCCCGCAGCCGCCGTCCAATCGCTGGCCGCCACATGTCCCTGGGCCGGTCCCCACTTCCCCGCCGTGCCAGCGGCCCGCCGAAGCCCGAGGAGGGCCCCCGCGGCCCAAACGCCCGCGCCGCCGCCCACCTTCGTCTCCCTCCCGTGCGGCCGAGCGCGCCGGCCACCGCCGCCATTTCCGGCCGCCGCCAAGCTCCTCCACGCCGGCGAGCTCGGCGCCCGGCGACCCCGACCATCCACCGGCCTCGCCCCGCCGCCACGCCGGCCCCGGCGACCGCCCGCGCCCCGCCGCGTCTCCACCGGCCACGCCGGCTCCGGTGAGCGCCGCCCGCCGCCATCCACCGCCCCGGCAAGCCCGCCGACGACTTCTCCGGCGAACCTCGGGAAACGTGCCCCGGATCTCAGATCTGGATTCCAAACCCTAGGGTTGACCTTTTTTCTCCTAAGTCTGCAGATTATTTGCTCATGTTCATCATGTCGTAACTCCTCATCCGTAGCTCCGTTTTGGGCATATAGCATATCAAAATGTTCGCCTCAGAGAGCACATCATTTCATCTCATTGCATCATTTTCATTTGAGTTCATCTTGTTGCCCGAAATGCTTTTGGAAGAGTGCTACTTGAGTTAATTGTCAGATCTGCTGCTCCATTTAGATATTTTTCATTTTTGCCATGATTATTGTGTGCATGATATGCCCATGAGCTCTACATATGTTTTGTTAAGGGTTTTGCCATCTTTCCAGAGGTGCAACCCATGTATTTTTGTGATGTGTGTGGTGACTAGCACAAGCTTGCAAAGTGAGGCACTTGGTAATGCTGATTTCAGGGACTTAGCATTTCCACTAAGTCCTTGAGCAGTTTATCTCATATGGCCAGATGTTCATGTTGTTGCCTAGTGATCCGTGCCTCTTTTGAGGATGATCAGTAAGGATGTTTTGTTAATATTTTAGTGCTCTATCCATCCATGTCTTTGTTTTCAATTATGGAGCAACCTAGCTTGAGTCAATCGAGCTCTACTTTTGTCATTTCGTGAATCTGGGCAGATTGTCTACTTGTTAGCGATTTTGCCGATGATGTTGTAATTGATCCGTGCATGCTATGTTATTGTTCTTGCCATTTCTAGCTTGAATTTTGTGTATTCTTTATGGGTGTATGCTTAGATTGTCATGACTTGCTCTGTAGTGAGTGCATCGAGCTCGTAAACATGCCTACTTGATATCTGTTCCAGCATGTTCCAGTTTTCACTAAGTCTGAGAACTGATTATGTTTTTGCCATGCTCACATGCTTGCAATTGTATTTTCTGATCCCTTTTGGCTCAAGTTCACTAAGGGACTTTTGTTAAGCTCTTTGGGTAGCTCCATCCCATGCTTTACTTTGCCATGTTCAGGTCCTGTAGCATATAGTTTTCATGCTCCGAAGAGTGCTATCTGATCTGAAATTCCAGACAAGTGTTAATTTCACCAAGTCTGAGATTTGTTTACCATATGCATTTTTGCCATGCTTGTTTGAACCTGTTAATGGATGAATTGGCCGTAGCTCAGTGCTAGACTTTTGTTAAGCATCTTGAATGGATTCCAGCCATGTATTTTTATGCCATGTTTGAGTGCTGTAGCATGTTCATCCCATTGCATTTAGATGACTACTTGCTGTAAATCGCAGAACGTGGCCATATTTGAATTGCTTGCCATTTTCAAACCGTAACTCCGATTCCGGCGTTCTTTATATCGTTTTCAAGCGATTTCATCTCATCTTTCTAGTGGAACACTTGGATTTCCAAGTTGAGGCAAGGTTCATGCATTCCTTGTCACATCTTGCATATGCATCCCGCATCGCATCCCGCATAGCATATCATCCTTGCATCATATTGTTTGAGCTTTGCACGTGGATGATTGTGTTCCGTTTTCTTGTTTGTCTTGTTTGGGTAGAGCCGGGAGACGAGTTCGCTAACGAGGATCCCGTTGAGTTTGCTTTCGAGGATCCAGTCAAGTCTGACAACTTTGCAGGCAAGATGATCATACCCTCGAAATCACTACTATCTTTGCTTTGCTAGATGCTCGCTATTTTGCTATGCCAATGCTACGATGCCTACCACTTGCTTTCAAGCCTCCCAAATTGCCATGTTCAGCCTCTAACCCACCATGTCCTAGCAAACCATTGATTGGCTATGTTACCACTTTGCTCAGCCCCTCTTATAGCGTTGCTAGTTGCAGGTGAAGATTGGAGACCGTTCCTTGTTGGAACATTGTTTACTTGTTGGGATATCATTATATTGCCTTGTTATCTTAATGCATCTATATACTTGGTAAAGGGTGAAAGGCTCGGCCTCTCGCCTAGTGTTTTGTTCCACTCTTGCCACCCTAGTTTCCGTCATATCAGTGTTATGTTCCCGGATTTTGCGTTCCTTATGCGGTTGGGTTATAATGGGAACCCCTTGATAGTTGCCTTGATTAAAGCTTTTCCAGCAATGCCCAACCTTGGTCTTACCTTTTGCCACCTAGCCTCTTTTTCCCTTGGGTTTCCGGAGCCCGAGGGTCATCTTATTTTAAACCCCCCCGGGCCAGTGCTCCTCTGAGTGTTGGTCCAACCGAGCGATGTCCGGGGCTACCAGGGGCAACTCTGGGCTGGCCTACCCGACGTCTGGCTCATTTGAGTGTGCCCTGAGAACGAGATATGTGCAGCTCCTATCGGGATTTGTTGGCACATTCGGGCGGTGTTGCTGGTCTTGTTTTAACCTGTCAAAGTGTCTTGAAGAACCGAGGTACCGAGTCTGATCGGAACGTCTCGGGAGAAGGACTATTCCTTCGTTGACCATGAGAGATTGTCATGGGCTAAGTTGGGACTCCCCTGCAGGGATTTGAACTTTCGAAAGCCGTGCCCACGGTTATGGGCAGATGGGAATTTGTTAATGTCCGGTTGTAGATAACTTGAACCTTAACTAAATTAAAATGAATCAACGGTGTGAGTTACCGTGATGGTCTCTTCTCGGCGGAGTCCAGGAAGTGAACACGGTGTTGGAGTAATGCTTGCGCAGGTTATCCTCTAGTTTCTCGTTCGCGCTTTGCCTCCTCTTCTCGCTCTCTTTTGCAAACAGGATAGCCACCATATATGCTAGTCGTTTGCTGCAGCTCCACATATTTTACCATGCCTTTCCTATAAGCTTAAATAGTCTTGATCGCGAGGGTGCGAGATTGCTGAGTCCCTGTGGCTCACAGATTACTATTAAACCAGATGCAGGGCCTGATGATTCCGCTCCAGGTGACGCGCTTGAGCTCAAGTGGGAGTTCGACGAGGACTCTCAACATTACTACGTGTCTTTCCCTGATGATCAGTAGTGGTGCCCAGTTGGGGGTGATCAGGACCGTGTCGCATGTTGGGTTATCTTTTATTTTGGCGCCGTAGTCGGGCCATGAGTGTTTGGATGATGTAATGTTATTTATGCACTTTGATTGACGTGGCGAGTGTAAGCCAACTATGTATCCCCCCTTTTATTATCTATGTTACATGGGATGTTGTGATGATTGCCTAACTTGCGACATTGCTTTCAATGCGGTTATGCCTCTAAGTCGTGCCTCGACACGTGGGAGATCTAGCCGCATCGAGGGTGTTACAAGTTGGTATCGGAGCCTTCCCCGACCTTAGGAGCCCCATTGCTTGATCGTTATTAGCGGCCGAGTTCTGTCTAGAAAAATGTTTTGAGTCATTTAGGAATTATATATTGGAGAGTTTAGGAATTCTTTTTACTTCCCAGTCTCCTCATCGCTCTGGTAAGGCATCCTGACGTAGAGTTTTGACTCTTCTCTTCTCAAATTTCACAAAATTTATTTTTTTAGGATCACGCGGGTATCTTGGAATCGTTCCGATGGGTTTATGACGAGAACATTGTCTTGGTGCCTCCTGTCAGGGGTTTTGTGGAAGTGTCTCGGGGAGTTGAGCTCTGAGGTGTTGTCATCATAATTTTATCGTTGCAGTTCTGGAATACCTGAGCTTAGTACGCCGACATCGAAAATCTCTTTTATGCAGTTCGTTGGTGAGATAACCTCGACGCCACCCAGTACTGGGGCGGGAGTTCGGGAGTATCGCCATAACTTGTATAACGGATGCTTTTCGAAGGTTGAGGTAGATGGTTTCCGAAGTTTTTCTCGGTTATGTGTTGAAGGATGGATACAGCTGGATGTAGGATTTGCTAGATTTGGGTGAGATATTATGCTTCCCCTGTATCCCCAACACCTGATTGCATAACCGGAAAGGTTCGGGAGTTTCATAGGTGGGAATTCTCGTAGCTCTAGTTCTTCTTCCACGGATATTTGGTTTGATATTGGGATTTCTTACCGAGTATTCGTTCTTGATCCGTACCTTGTTGATTTATTTCTCTACCTGAATTCTAAGTGGCTTCTCAATTTATGGATATGTGACCATTTCAAGAGGAATGCATTCGTTCATTTTGTTCGGATGTGAAGACTTTATGTTGCAATTTTCATTCTGTTGGATTCAGCTTCTTTTATCTGACTATGTGCTAACGGTGGTCAACCTCTTCAGGATGGCTCCCGCTAAGAGCACCAATCAGAATCAGAATCAGGATCCGCCACCACCTCCCCCTCCTCCGGAGGCATGGCAAGCTGTGATGGCCGCAATCATTGCAAACACACAGTTGATCATGCAAATTTTTCAAGAGCGCAATCAAGACAACCAAGGGAACCAAGGCAACAATCAGAATCACTTTGCTACACTCAACCAGTTCCTTGCTAACGGGCCAAAGACTTTCGGCAATTGTGTTGAGGCAACTGATGCTGACGATTGGCTCGTGGATCTGTGCAAGCATTTCGAGTGCAGTAACGTCGGGCCTGAGGACTTCGTCAAGTTCGCTTCCTTCCAACTCAAAGATCAAGCTGCAGAATGGTTCCAGCAGTACAAGGATTCCAGAGGTGGACGTGTGATCACTTGGGATGAATTCCGTCAAGATTTCAGAGCTCACCATATCCCTCAGAGTGTGGTTGAAAGCAAGCATGAGGAATTCCGCAACCTGAAGCAAGGCTCTTTGTCTGTCTATGACTACAACAAGTTGTTTCAGAAGCTCGCCCGCTTTGCTAAGCAGGACATCCCTGATGAGAAGAGCATGATATACCAGTTCAGGGGTGGTCTCAGAGAAGAAATTCAGCTAGCTCTTGTTCTCTTCGAGCCCTTGAGGTACGATGAGTTCTACAACATGGCACTGAAGCAAGAGGCCGCTCAACTGAGGTGTGATGCTTCCAAGAAGGGAGTCAGAGATGCTACTCCTTCTTCCTCTACTCAAGTGGCCAAGCAGCAGAAGTATTGGCTTCCTCCTCCTCCGTTCCGTTAGCCGTATCAGCAGAAGAGCAAAGGTGGTAGTGGATCTTCCCACCCACCCAACCCTGGCTTTCAGAACAAGACTTCGTCTCAAGCTCCAAGATCGAGTGCTCCGTATCACCGTCCGCTTTCAGAGGTCACGTGCAACAAGTGCCAACAGAAGGGTCACTATGCCAACAAATGCTTCAATCAGAGGTGCCTTCCTCCTCCTCCTCCACCTGTCAGATCGGCGAGTACAGCTATGGTCAAGCATAACACCAAGTCCGCCAAGGTCAACTTGATGAATGCAGCTCAGGCAAAGGACTCGTCAGATGTCATCATGGGTAACCTTCCTGTTAACGATATTCCTGCCAAAGTTCTTTTTGACACTGGTGCATCGCATTGTTTCATCTCGAGACCATTTGTTTCTAAGCATGAGTTGCCTTTACAAGATTTGCCTAGACAGTTATCTGTTGTTTCTCCGGGTAAATTCATGAATGCAAGCGCTATGGCCCTGGATGTTACTATCACGTTGGGCGATTACAAGTTTCTCTCTTCTCCGGTGGTTCTTGGTAACTCGGATATTCATCTTATTCTCGGAATGGATTGGCTTTCTAAGCACAAGGCGTATCTTGATTGTGCAGCCAGGCAGATTCAATTGACTCATTCGTCTGAGGATGTAATTGTCTTTGCCACTCGGGATAATACCATCCGTCTGTTTTCTCTCAATGAGAAGGGTGAATTGGATGCTATCTCGCAAATTCCAGTCGTTTGCGAATATCAAGACGTCTTTCCAGAAGAGCTTCCAGGAATGCCTCCGCACCGGCTAGTTGAATTCGTCATCGATCTTGAGCCTGGCATGGAACCAGTGTGCAAGCGTCCTTACAAGCTCGGACCTGAAGAGTTGAAGGAGCTGAAGAAGCAACTCGATATTCAAGAGCGTATGGGTCTCATCCGGCCTAGTTCTTCTCCGTGGGGTTGTGGTGTTCTTTTTGCGAAGAAGAAGGATGGAACGGACCGACTTTGTGTTGATTACCGTCCATTGAACAAGAAGACCATCAAAAACAAATACCCACTTCCCAACATCAACGAGCTGTTCGAACAACTCAAAGGTGCCCAAGTATTCGCCAAGCTTGATCTCCGTATGGGTTATCATCAGATTCGAATCCGTGAGCAAGATATTCCCAAGACGGCTTTCAGGACAAGCTATGGTTCATATGAATACACTGTCATGTCTTTTGGCCTCGTCAACGCTCCTCCGACTTTCTCTCGCATGATGAACTTCATCTTCAACGCCTACACCAATGACTTTGTTTTGGTCTATCTCGACGACATTCTGGTTTTCTCGAAGAACAAGGAAGATCATGCCAAGCACTTGCGTTTGGTGCTGGATAAGCTGAGGGAACACAAGTTCTACGCCAAGTTCTCCAAGTGCGAATTTTGGCTCGATGAGGTTCTTTATCTTGGTCATATCATCTCTGCCAAGGGCATTGCGGTGAATCCTGAGAAGGTGTCTGCAATTGTGAATTGGGAACCACCTCAGAACGTGAAGCAACTCCGTAGCTTCCTCGGTCTCGCAAGCTATTGCCGAAGATTCGTTGAAAACTTTTCTAAGATCGCGA
This sequence comes from Triticum urartu, assembly GCF_056163025.1. NCBI lineage: Eukaryota > Viridiplantae > Streptophyta > Magnoliopsida > Poales > Poaceae > Triticum > Triticum urartu. The sequence goes on from NC_141876.1 coordinate 302,013,808, forward strand.
AGCCTCTCTCAAATCTTCTCCAGAAGCACGTCAAGTATGTTTGGTCTCCGGAGTGTGACATTGCTTTCAACACTTTGAAAGAGAAATTGGTCACTGCTCCAATTCTGACTCCGCCTGATGAATCCAAGCCGTACGAGATCTTTTGTGATGCCTCTCTCCAAGGTCTTGGCGCAGTATTGATGCAAGAGAAGAAAGTTGTTGCTTATACCTCTCGTCAGTTGAAGCCCAATGAGAAGAACTACCCCACTCATGATCTCGAGTTGGCGGCAGTTGTGCATGCTCTTTTTACTTGGAGACATCTCTTATTGGACACTTTCACTGATCACAAGAGTCTCAAGTACATCTTCTCTCAGCCTAATCTCAACCTCAGGCAGACTTGATGGGTCGAAATGATTCAAGAGTATAATCCGAGTATCGAGTATACTCCAGGCAAGGCTAATGTGATTGCTGACGCATTGAGCAGAAAGGCTTACTGCAACAGTCTGACTCTCAAGCCTTATCAACCCGAGCTTTGTGAAGCTTTCCGCAAACTTAATCTGCAAGTTGTTCCTCAAGGTTTCCTCGCCAACCTTCAAGTCGCTCCTACCTTGGAAGACCAGATTCACCAAGCCCAGCTTCTTGATGCTATGGTGAAGAAGGTGAAGATTGGGATTTCCAAGAGTCAACCCAAGTACAAGTGCTACCGCCTTGATGACAAGGACACTCTCTTCTTCGAGGATCATATTGTTGTACCCAAAGGTGACCTTCGTAAAGTGATCATGAACGAGGCTCACAATTCTCTCCTCTCCATCCACCCTGGGAGCACGAAGATGTATCAGGACCTCAAGCAGGCTTATTGGTGGACTCGAATGAAGCGCGAGATTGCTCAATTCGTGAATGAGTGTGATGTCTGCAGAAGAGTGAAGGCAGAACACCAAAGGCCAGCTGGTCTCCTCCAACCTCTTTCCATTCCAGAATGGAAGTTTGACCACATTGAGATGGACTTCGTGACTGGGTTTCCAAAGTCCAAGCGTGGCAATGATGCTATATTTGTTGTCATCGACAAACTCACCAAAGTGGCTCACTTTCTGCCTATCAAAGACTCAATCACTGTAGCTCAATTGGCGGAACTCTATACCTCTCGGATTGTCTCTCTGCACGGTATTCCACAAGTGATCTCTTCGGACCGTGGCAGCATCTTTACCTCCAAGTTTTGGGATTCTTTTCAGAAGGCCATGGGCACCAACATCCGCTTCAGTACAGCTTTCCATCCTCAAACTAGCGGTCAAGTCGAGCGTGTCAACCAGATTCTTGAAGATATGCTCAGGGCTTGTGTGATCTCCTTCGGCATGAAGTGGGAGGATTGTCTTCCATATGCTGAATTCTCCTACAACAACAGTTTTCAAGCAAGTTTGGGCAAGGCCCCGTTTGAAATTCTGTATGGCAGGAAGTGCCGTACCCCTCTCAACTGGACTGAAACCGGTGAACGTCAGCTTCTCGGAAATGACTTAATCACAAAGGCAGAGGAAATGTGCAAAGTCATTCGAGATAACCAAAAAGCAGCCAATCCCGCCAGAAGAGCTACTATGATAGTAAGCACCATGATTTGGCCTTCGAGATCGGAGATCATGTTTACCTCCGCGTCTCTCCAATGAAAGGTACTCGTCGCTTCGGTATCAAAGGGAAGCTTGCCCCCAGATACGTGGGACCTTTCAAGATTGTCAGCAAGAGAGGCGATCTCGCCTATCAACTCGAGCTTCCTTCAAACTTTGCAAATGTTCATGATGTGTTCCATGTCTCTCAGCTTCGAAAGTTCTTCAAGACTCCTGACCGCACCGTCAACTTCGAGGACATTGAGCTCCAAGAAGATCTCTCTTATCGTGAGCACCCCGTTGCTATTCTTGAAGAGACTGAACGCAAGACTCGCAACAAGTCAATCAAATTCCTCAAAGTTAAGTGGTCACACCATTCCAACCGTGAAGCCACCTGGGAACGCGAGGATCACCTCCGTTCTGAGTACCCGGCGTTCTTTCAGTCCTAGATCTCGGGACGAGATCCTTTCGTAGTGGTGGAGTGTTGTAACACCCCGGGTATGATTTTCCCAATATGTATTCCTACTCTTGCCGTTTCCGGCCTTAAGTTATTTTATTTCCTTGGGTTCAGGTTTTTGTCTCCGTGTGTTGTTGTCGTTGTCATGCATCTCATATCATGTCAACTTGTGCATTGCATTTTCATACGTGTTCATCTCATGCATTCGAGCATTTTCCCCGTTGTCCGTTATGCATTCCGGCGCTTCGTTCTCCTCCGGTGGTCAATTCTACCTTTCTTTCGTGTGTGGGGATTAAACATTTCTGGATTGGACCGAGACTTGCCAAGCGGCCTTGGTTTACTACCGGTAGACCGCCTGTCAAGTTTCGTATCATTTGGACTTCGTTTGATACTCCAACGGTTAACCGAGGGACCGAAAAGGCCTCGTGTGTGTTGCAGCCCAACACCCCTCCAAGCTGGCCCAAAACCAACCAAAACCCTCTCCATCATCTAGAGCATTCGATCATGATCGCGTGGCCGAAAACCGCACCTCATTTGGACTCTCCTAGCTCCCTCTACCTCTATATAAAGACCCCTCCTCGAAAATCCGAATCTCCCCCGTCCAAACCCTAAAAAAATCTCCTCCGCCGCCGCCGGACACGTCCGCCCGCAGCCGCCGGCCAATCGCTGGCCGCCACGTGTCCCTGGGCCGGTCCCCACTTCCCCGCCGTGCCCGCGGCCTGCCGAAGCCCGAGGAGGGCCCCCGCGGCCCAAACGCCCGCGCCGCCGCCCGCCTTCGTCTCCCTCCCATGCGGCCGAGCGCGCCGGGCACCGCCGCCATTTCCGGCCGCCGCCAAGCTCCTCCACGCCAGCGAGCTCGGCGCTCGGCGACCCCGACCATCCACCGGCCTCGCCCTGCTGCCACGCCGGCCCCGGCGACCGCCCGCGCCCGGCCGCGTCTCCACCGGCCACGCCGGCTCCGGTGAGCGCCGCCCGCCGCCATCCACCGCCCCGGCAAGCCCGCCGACGATTTCTCCGGCGAACCTCGGGAAACGTGCCCCGGATCTCAGATCTGGATTCCAAACCCTAGAGTTGACCTTTTTTCTCCTAAGTCTGCAGATTACTTTCTCATGTTCATCATGTCATAACTCCTCATCCGTACCTCCGTTTTGGGCATATAGAATATCAAAATGTTCGTCTCAGAGAGCACATCATTTCATCTCACTGCATCATTTTCATTTGAGCTCATCTTGATGCACGAAATGCTGTTAGAAGAGTGCTACTTGAGTTAATTGTCAGATCTGCTGCTCCATTTAGATATTTGTCATTTTTGCCATGATTATTGTGTGCATGATATGCCCATGAGGTCTACATATGTTTTGTTAAGGGTTTTGCCATCTTTCCAGAGGTGCAACCCATGTATATTTGTGATGTGTGTGGTGACTAGCACAAGCTTGCAAAGTGAGGCACTTGGTAATGCTGATTTCAGGGACTTAGCATTTCCACTAAGTCCTTGAGCTGTTTATCTCATATAGCCATATGTTCATGTTGTTGCCTAGTGATCCGTGCCTCTTTTGAGGATGATCAGTAAGGATGTTTTGTTAATATTGTAGTGCTCTATCCATCCATGTCTTTGTTTGCAATTATGGAGCAACCTAGCTTGAGTCAATCGAGCTCTACTTTTGTCATTTCGTGAATCTGGGCAGATTGTCTACTTGTTAGCGATTTTGCCGATGATGTTGTAATTGATCCGTGCATGCTATGTTATTGTTCTTGCCATTTCTAGCTTGAATTTTGTGTGTTCTTGATGGGTGTATGCTTAGATTGTCATGACTTTCTCTGTAGTGAGTGCATCGAGCTCGTAAACATGCCTACTTGATATCTGTTTCAGCATGTTCCAGTTTTCACTAAGTTTGAGAACTGATTATGTTTTTGCCATGCTCACATGCTTGCAATGGTATTTTCTGATCCCTTTTGGCTCAAGGTCACTAAGGGACTTTTGTTAAGCTCTTTGGTTAGCTCCATGCCATGCTTTACTTTGCCATGTTCAGGTCCTGTAGCACATAGTTTTCATGCTCCGAAGAGTGCTACCTGATCTGAAATTCCAGACAAGTGTTAATTTCACTAAGTCTGAGATCTGTTTACCATATGCATTTTTTCCATGCTTGTTTGAACCTGTTAATGGATGAATTGGCCGTAGCTCTGTGCTAGACTTTTGTTAAGCATCTTGAATGGATTCCAGCCATGTATTTTTATGCCATGTTTGAGTGCTGTAGCATGTTCATCCCATTGCATTTAGATGACTACTTGCTGTAAATCGCAGAACGTGGCCATATTTGAATTGCTTGCCATTTTCAAACCGTAACTCCGATTCCGGCGTTCTTTATATCGTTTTCAAGCGATTTCATCTCATCTTTCTAGTGGCACACTTGGATTTCCAAGTTGAGGCAAGGTTCATGCATTCCTTGTCACATCTTGCATATGCATCCCGCATCGCATCCCGCATAGCATATCATCCTTGCATCATATTGTTTGAGCTTTGCACGTGGATGATTGTGTTCCGTTTGCTTGTTTGTCTTGTTTGGGTAGAGCCGGGAGACGAGTTCGCTAACGAGGATCCCGTTGAGTTTGCTTTCGAGGATCCAGTCAAGTCTGACAACTTTGCAGGCAAGATGATCATACCCTCGAAATCACTACTATCTTTGCTTTGCTAGATGCTCGCTATTTTGCTATGCCAATGCTACGATGCCTACCACTTGCTTTCAAGCCTCCCAAATTGCCATGTTCAGCCTCTAACCCACCATGTCCTAGCAAACCATTGATTGGCTATGTTACCACTTTGCTCAGCCCCTCTTATAGCGTTGCTAGTTGCAGGTGAAGATTGGAGACCGTTCCTTGTTGGAACATTGTTTACTTGTTGGGATATCATTATATTGCCTTGTTATCTTAATGCATCTATATACTTGGTAAAGGGTGAAAGGCTCGGCCTCTCGCCTAGTGTTTTGTTCCACTCTTTCCACCCTAGTTTCCGTCATATCAGTGTTATGTTCCCGGATTTTGCGTTCCTTATGCGGTTGGGTTATAATGGGAACCCCTTGATAGTTGCCTTGATTAAAGCTTTTCCAGCAATGCCCAACCTTGGTCTTACCTTTTGCCACCTAGCCTCTTTTTCCCTTGGGTTTCCGGAGCCCGAGGGTCATCTTATTTTAAACCCCCCCGGGCCAGTGCTCCTCTGAGTGTTGGTCCAACCGAGCGATGTCCGGGGCTACCAGGGGCAACTCTGGGCTGGCCTACCCGACGTCTGGCTCATTTGAGTGTGCCCTGAGAACGAGATATGTGCAGCTCCTATCGGGATTTGTTGGCACATTCGGGCGGTGTTGCTGGTCTTGTTTTAACCTGTCAAAGTGTCTTGAAGAACCGAGGTACCGAGTCTGATCGGAACGTCTCGGGAGAAGGACTATTCCTTCGTTGACCGTGAGAGATTGTCATGGGCTAAGTTGGGACTCCCCTGCAGGGATTTGAACTTTCGAAAGCCGTGCCCGCGGTTATGGGCAGATGGGAATTTGTTAATGTCCGGTTGTAGATAACTTGAACCTTAACTAAATTAAAATGAATCAACGGTGTGAGTTACCGTGATGGTCTCTTCTCGGCGGAGTCCAGGAAGTGAACACGGTGTTGGAGTAATGCTTGCGCAGGTTGTCCTCTAGTTTCTCGTTCGCGCTTTGCCTCCTCTTCTCGCTCTCTTTTGCAAACAGGATAGCCACCATATATGCTAGTCGTTTGCTGCAGCTCCACATATTTTACCATGCCTTTCCTATAAGCTTAAATAGTCTTGATCGCGAGGGTGCGAGATTGCTGAGTCCCTGTGGCTCACAGATTACTATTAAACCAGATGCAGGGCCTGATGATTCCGCTCCAGGTGACGCGCTTGAGCTCAAGTGGGAGTTCGACGAGGACTCTCAACATTACTACGTGTCTTTCCCTTATGATCAGTAGTGGTGCCCAGTTGGGGGTGATAGGGACCGTGTCGCATGTTGGGTTATCTTTTATTTTGGTGTCGTAGTCGAGCCATGAGTGTTTGGATGATGTAATGTTATTTATGCACTTTGATTGACGTGGCGAGTGTAAGCCAACTATGTATCCCCCCTTTTATTATCTATGTTACATGGGATGTTGTGATGATTGCCTAACTTGCGACATTGCTTTCAATGCGTTTATGCCTCTAAGTCGTGCCTCGACACATGGGAGATCTAGCCGCATCGAGGGCGTTACACCAGCACCCCTCCAAAACAGCCCAATAACCCATCTAAAACCCCTCCATCCTCTCCGTCGTTGGATCACAATCGTGTGGGCGAAAATCGCACCTCATTTGGACTCTCCTAGCCCCCTCTACCTATAAATAGGTGCCTCCCCCCGAAATTCCCAGATCCAAAACCATAGTCTAGCCCCTCTCCGCCGCCGGAGACGTCCGGATTGGACCGGACAAGTCTTCGCCAGCCGCCACGTGGCGCATCTCCGCCGCTGCCGCCGGCCCGCGCACCGCCCGCCGCCGCTTGAGCATCTCCTCGTTGCACGCCTGTCTGCCGCCGCCTCCCGCTCGCGCCCGCGCCCGATCCTCCTCACGCCACCCGCCGTCGCTTCGCCGCGCCGCCGCCGACCACCGCAGGATGCCGCTGCCTCGCCGGCTCTCCCGCCTCCGACCGGATCCGGCGAGGGCCCGGCCGGATCTGCCGCCCCACCTTGCTGGCGCACCTCTTCGTCGTCTCCGGCATGAGCTCCAGTGACGTCCTCCGGCAAACCTCGGATCCCGTGCCACCGGAACCCTAGATCTGGAATCTGGGGTTGACCCCGATTTCTTCTAATTCTTTTCCCCCTGTAATTTTTACGCCTATAACATCCCAAATTTTCAATTTGGAATGTTATACATTAGATCATCATGCATATCATATTTTATTTTGCATTTTGGTTGATCCTAGAAAATTCTACGCAACTCAATGACCCACGGAGAGAGTTGGGGATTTCGTTATTTTCATATTTGAGTTTTCTCAAATTTTGAGAATAGGATCATTTGATTTTATTTATTTTATCATCAATTATTTCTATTACAAAAATATGAGAGAGGGAATAAAATGACTTTCCCAAAATAAAGAAATATTAAGGATTTAATAATAAAAATCAAATAAGATTTTATTTCGGAGTTTTTCGGTGTTTTATTTGAATTTCGGAAAAATGTGTGTTTTTCAAAATTGCATTTAGGTCCCAAATAAATGTTCACCTTGTGCGGCTTGATTTTAGAAGCTCGTGAAAATTTATTTCGGAATTTTTGGAGTCCGTTTAGTATTTCTTTTTATTTTTCTTCCGAGTGGAATAATTTTAAAAAAACGAACCGACCTAGGGGCCGTGTCCGACCCAGACTCCCGGCCCACTAGGATTTATAAGGCGGGGGGAGGCCCAGCCGAAGCTAGCCACCCGCGCCCCAACCCTAGCGCCGCCCGCCGCCCCAGCGCCACCGCCCGCCGTCGCCGCCGGACGCCGCCGCATGTCGCCCGAGGTTCGTCGCCGCCTCGTTTTCCATGTCATCGTAAAAAAAATCGGCGTTCGTCGTTTTTTTCTTTTTCTCGGATTAAATCCGCGATTTTTTTGATCGCGATTTCTGATCCAATTTTTGTTTTAGTGTAACTTTTCGCTCGTTTATCGGAATCAGGCGATTCAAGCGCCTAGAGTTTCGTCTCGAAACCCTCTATCCGAATAACCAACTTAAACAAGATTTTGATACTGTAAAATTTGCCTTAGATCCAGATTACTAGAAAGAAGTTGTTTTCTTTCGCCGTTTGACTTTCGTTGCTTCGTTTGATTTGATTCTTTTTGCCAACCGGAGTTCTTAAGTTGAACCTTCTGGTTAGATCTCTTATTTGAGTTTTGCCCGTGCATTAGATGAGTACTTATTGTATGCTTGTTTGTCTGCGATAGAATACCTGGAGTGCGCCGCCTGTTACTTCGAATCGTTAGCTTTCGCGAATCATCAGCAAGGCAAGTAACACTTTGATCATACCTTTTCTACTACCCAGTTTTATTGCATTAGATCAATCCTCACACATTGCATGATTAGGATCTAATTAAATTGTGGGATGGGAAGTAGATGAGGTAGTACCTATTAACTGTTATTATCAAACCTTTGGGAGTTACTTCTGCGTTTGCTTATTATGCCATGCTATGCTAGTAGACGTGGATTGGGTGAGTGATATCCATGACAGATGTGAGATTGTTAATTAATGGTTTATCTAAGGTGGCAACTTAAACACACATCTAGGTGGATTGAGGCACCTTGGTATTCCAGGACTTGCCTGTTTTCTTTTGGACCGCCACCCAGGCTCAAAGGGATCATGAGACTATTCATACTAGAAACTTGCGTGTGCAGCCACAAGCTATTATGGGCTCTAGCATAGTTGACTAAGTCGTGTGAACTCTTATAGTGGTAGACTAGCAGATGTAGGGGATGTAGGTGGTACGGTCTACCCGATCATAAGGTGCTAGCGCTTCTGAAAGACTATGTCTCGGTCATCCATCTTCTCAAACACCATGTAGTGCGAGAAACCAAATGGAGGCGATCGAGTCTTGTGGGGAAAAGTGCGCAAACCTCTGCAGAGTGTAATAAACTAATCATGGTTAGCCGTGTCCCCGGTTATGGACATCTTGAGTATCTAGTACTTGGATTATCATGTGAATCTCAACATGTTACTCTAAATTAATTTTGTTGGGTTATGTTTAATGATGATGCTTAATTGGGATTGAGAATGCTGTCAACCATTCTCAATGTTTAACAACCACCATGATAGTTAAATAAATTTATTCCTTTGAAGTAGGGAAAAATTGGCTTTACGCAAAACTGTAACCATAGAGCTTTCCACCAGCCAAATATGCATATAGTATATCTGTTACATTCCATTACTCTCTATGTGTTACCTTGCCAGCATATTCCATGTGCTGACCCGTTTCGGGCTGCAACGTTAATGTTGCAGACTTTTCAGACGACGATTAAGGAGTTTTTAGGTTGTGGTTCTATACTCAGTGATGTCGTTGGAGTGATGGACTCACCTATCTTCCAAGCCTTCCGCTGTTATTCTTATTAGATGGCCTTATGCCATATTTATTGTAATAAGTTCTCTTTTGAGACACTCGATGTAATAAGTGTGTGATTGCTACTCTGCTATAAATCCTCCGAGTACTTTGTGGTGTCAGCATTACTGATCCAGGGATGACACCGGAGCACAGAGATCAGACTGTTTGAGGTCTGGCCGCTACAACGCCTCCTTCAACTTGCTATATCTCCATGACCGTGACTTCGTTTCATATATATGTTATATCATAATGTTCGCCTCGTGATGCTCTTCATATTAGTGGCATTTGCATGCATGTTACTATCCATATTTATATCATTATCATCATTGCAAAGTGCTATAAAATGTTGTCTGTTGGATCTTAGCAGAACTTGATGATTTGTCATTTTCGTTGCATTCTGTGTGTGCATCCTACGAGCATGATGTCTACATGTTTTATGATCTCCATCATGCCATATTTACAGGGGTGCAAGTCTTGTATTTTTGTGATCTATGTGATGACTAGCACAAGCATGCAAAGTAGGCTCCGTGATGTTACTGTTTTCAGGCACTTAGGATTTTGCCAAGTCCTTTTCCTGATGTTATTTTGATGCCATGTAAACTTGTTGCTACCATGAGCTCCCTGCTTATTTTGAGGTAGTTCAGTAAGGATGTTTTGAACATATGGTTATGCTATATCCATTCATGCCTCTGGTTGCAATTATGGAGTAATCTAGCATGTCATTTCCTTGCTCTACCATTGCTGAATAATGTTCCTGGCAGATTGTTAACATGATAATCAATATTGCCATGTATTTTGCTAGTGATCCATGCATGCTATGAACATGATCTTGCCATGTTTAGCTTCATGAACATGCTTTCTTACTGTTGGCGTGCTTGTGTTGTCATGTAATGCTTTGTGGTGAGTGGCATGAGATTGCAAAGTTGCTATCATGAATCTGTTTCTTCCATGTCCTGAATTTCACCAAGTCTGAATCTGTTTATAAAACTTGCTATGTTTACATGGGTGCCATCATATCTTCTGTTACTTTTTGGCTCATGTTCAGTAAGGGAGTTTTGTTAAGTGAATTTACTAGAAGCATTCCTTTCCTTTCTTTGTCATGATATGTTAATTTAGCATGTTGTTTGCTTGCTATAAACATTGCTTCCTGATGTTTGTTTGACATGTTAGTATTTTCACTAAGTCTGTGAAGCTGATATCTTTTGCACTTTTGCCATGCTTGTTTGCACCTGTTAGAATGTGATTTAGCCATAGCTCAGTGTTCATGTTTTCTCAAGAATCTCTTGTAAATAACTTCCATATGCTTTGTTGCTATATTCGAGTGCAGTAGCTTAGTTTCTTGTTGCATTCTAAGTGCTATCATGCTGTTAATCGCAGATTTGCATCATTCTTGTATTGCTTGTCATTTGCAAACCGTGCATCCGTTTCTGGTGATCCTTATATCGATTTCGACCAAAATCACCTCATCTTTCCAGCGGCATACTTGGTTTGCCAAGTTGATGCCTTGGTCATTCTTTCCCTTCCGGAGCACGCATATGCATTGCATATCATATCTTGCATGTCATGCCATGTATTGCATCATGTTGCTTCTACATTGCACCGTGATTGATTGTTGTTCCATTGCTTGTGTTCTTGCCTTGGGTAGAGCCGGGAGACGAGTACGTGAATGAGGAACCTGTTGAGTACACTAACAAGGATCAAGCTTTCGACAACACTGAGAACATTGCATGCAAGATGACCATACCCTCTATATCACTTCTATCTTTGCTTGCTAGTTCTTCGTCCTGTCACTATGTCACGCTACCTACCACTTGTTTGTCATGCCTCCCATATTGCCATGTCAAGCCTCTAACCTACCTTCCTAGCAAATCGTTGTTTGGCTATGTTACCACTTTTGCTCAGCCCCTCTTATAGCGTTGCTAGTTAAAGGTGAAGTTGAAGTTTGTTCCATGTTGGAACATGGATATGTTGGGATATCACTATATCTCTTATTATATTTTAATGCATCTATATACTTGGTAAAGGGTGGAAGGCTCGGCCTTTTGCCTGGTGTTTTGTTCCACTCTTGCCACCCTAGTTTCCGTCATACTGGTGTTATGTTCCTTGATTTTGCGTTCTTTACGCGATTGGGGTTATGGGACCCCCTTGACAGTTCGCCTTGAATAAAACTCCTCCAGCAAGGCCCAACCTTGGTTTTAACATTTTCCACCTAAGCCTTTTCCCTTGGGTTCTGCAGACTCGAGGGTCATCTTTATTTTAAACCCCCGGGCCAGTGCTCATCTGAGTGTTGGTCCGAAACGGGCAGCCTGTGGGGCCACCTCGGGGAAACTTGAGGGCTGGTTTTACTCGTAGTTTGTTCCATCCGGTGTGCCCTGAGAACGGGATACGTGCGACTCCTATCGGGATTTTTCGGCACATCGGGCGGCTTTGCTGGTCTTGTTTTACCATTATCGAAATGTCTTGTAACCGGGATTCCGAGACTGGTCGGGTCTTTCCGGGAGAAGGAATATCCTTCATTGATCATGGGAGCTTGTGATGGGCTAAGTTGGGACACCTCTGCAGGGTATAAACTTTCGAGAGCTGTGCCCGCGGTTATGTGGCAGATGGGAATTTGTTAATATCCGGTTGTATAGAACTTGACACTTGACTTAATTAAAATGAATCAATTGCGTGTGTAGCCATGATGGTCTCTTTTCGGCGGAGTCCGGGAAGTGAACACGGTCCTGGGTTATGTTTGAATGTAAGTAGTTTCAGGATCACTTCTTGATCACTTCTAGCTTCATGACCATTGTGTACCTTCTCATCTTACTCTTATTTGTGTATGTTAGCCACCATATTTGCTTAGCACTTGTTGCAGCTCCACCTCATTACCTTATCCTACCCATAAGCTTAAATAGTCTTGATCTCGCGGGTGTGAGATTGCTGAGTCCTCGTGACTCACGGATACTTCCAAATAGTTGAAGGTGCCGATAATACCAGTGCAGGTGATGCTACCGGACTCAAGTGGGAGTTCGACGAGGACCTTGGTCGTTACTATGTGTCGTTTCTTGATGATCAGTAGTGGTGTCCAGTTGGGACGATCGGGGATCTAGCATTTGGGGTTGTCTTCTTTTATTTTGGTTCCTTAGTCGGACCTTGATTGTACTTCAGATGATGTATGTTTAACTTGTTATTTGTGTGAAGTGGCAATTGTAAGCCAGCTCTTTATCCCTTTCTTATTCAGTACATGGGATTGTGTGAAGATTACCCCTCTTGCAACAAAACCACCATGCGGTTATGCCTCTAAGTCGTGCCTCGACACGTGGGAGATATAGTCGCATTGTGGGTGCAATAATAATGAACCTATTTGTACATGCAATTTGGCTGGTGAAAGATCTAAGTTTAGTTTTTGCATAAAGCTAGTTTTTCCCTAGAATAAAATATATTATTCAATACTACAACATTGCATAGGATGAGTTGGCAAACCCAACTCCATCTGTTCCCAAAGTTTCATTTAAGCCCAACTGATTTAGTTAAGGGTGATGAGATCTCCAGACATTTCCACTACTAGATGCTCAAGTTGTCCGTAACCTGGGACACGGCTAATCGATTAGGTTGACACACTCTGTAGAGGTTGTGCACTTTTCCCCACAAGACTCGACCACCTTGATGATCGGAAGATCAAGACATAGTCTTTCGAAAGTGTTCCCCCTTAACTCACGGATAGGCCGGTACACCTACTCATTCTACATCTACTAGCCCATCCCGGAAGGGGTCACACTAACTATTCAACTAAGCCAAAGTCCATATTGGCTTGTGGCTGCACATGTAAGCTTCTACACATGAAAATACGTTTGATCCCTTTGATCCTGAGCAGACGGCCACTAGTGGTGCACCACCATGGATTTTCCATGCGTGCCCCACTGTACTTCATCATTGTTCCAACCAGTTTCCGCCCAGGTAGTTCATTGATTATCTTAGGTCCTATTTACTACATTGTCACTCATACTTCATAATGATCACTCCCCAATCCATGTCTACTTAGCGAAGCAACATAATGTAAAATGGTGACAATGTTGTAAGGTTCATACCAACCTCAATGAACTACTAGGTGTAACCATAGCCATCCGGCATAAATTCCTACCATGCAATCCTACCACAAATAACTAAGTGCATAAAAGAAACATAGGTAATGAAAACATGATCAAGATGCAACTTGCCTTGGTACTGCTGGTTGAATTCTAGAGACTGATAGTATTCTGCTTCGCACTCCGAACAATCTATCGCAAAGTAAATAAACATACATAATCAATCATTTTAGAGATTCAAGAAGAACATGCAAAGCAACAAAAGTATCCGAAAACCAAATGAACATACAACACACTTAGCTATCATGAAAATATTCTAAGTGCAAAACAACATAGGCATATGGTTCAAAAAGTGATGTGAACTATAGTGCATACTATGCATACTAGTAGAAATATTAATGGACCGATTCTAGTGTGTGAAAATTATTGTGAAAAAGGTTCGGGTGATAGGGTTTGGCCATGGTGACAAAGTGCAAAAAGAATCAACTTAATCGGGGCTACGGTTTAGGAGATATGGCCACTTGAAGTTTGAATTCGAATCTGAACTAATTCCAATTTGAATCTGAAAAAAGTTTAGAAAACGATACCACTAGATAGATCTAAACATGACGAAGAATTTGCCGCTGGTTTCATCGATTTTGGATCTACGGTTAAAAAGTTGTGGCTAATTCAAGACTATGGACTAATCTGCTAATTACACGGACTAAACGGTGAAGAAAAACTATCGCAAACAGGTCCCTGGCACATGGCAGATTACTACTGGCCGAAAGGTGTTTGCTGCGTAGCTAATATAGCGGACAACCACAATCTAAGCAAAACGGCAGCGACGGCTACTTAAACAAAAATCTATGGTTTTAAAATAAAATCGAGTTAACCGATCTAATACTAAAAATAAATAAATAAAAACTAAACGAACAGGAGGGCGAGTATCTCACAGCGCCGATGACGTCCTATAGGAGACGGCGACATTGGCTAGGGCGACAGACGGTGGACGGGGCGACGGCTGCGGTGGCTTCCGGCAGCGGGTGTAACATCCCAAATTTTCAATTTGGAATGTTATACGTTAGATCATCATGCATATCTTATTTTCTTGCATTTTGGTCGATCCTAGAAATTTCACGCAACTCAAGGACCTTCGGAGAGAGTTGGAGATTTCGTTATTTTCATATTTGAGAGTTTCTCGAATTTGAAAAGAGGATCATTTGATTTATTTATTCCATCTTCAATTATTTTTCCGATATCAAAAATATGAGAGAGGGAATAATATGACTTTCCCAAAATATAGGAAAAATGAAGATTTAATAAATAGATCAAATTTCGTTTTCCGGTGTTTGTTTGTTTTTCTTTGGATAGGGAAAAATGCGCGTTTTCGAAAATTGCATTTTAGGTCCGTAGAAAAGATCATTTTGTTCGACTCATTTTTAGGAGTCGGGGAAAATTTACTTTAGAGTTTTTGGAGCCCGTTTAGTTTTTCTTTTTCTTGTTTTTCTGCGCGCGGAACCAGTTAAAAAAAAATTCCGCAGGCCAGCCGGGCCAAAGGCCCTGCCAGCCGCCGCTCCACCCCAGCCGCGCGCAGCGCCAGGCGCCAGCCGCTAGGCCAGCCGCCGCCTCTTCCCTGGCCGAATCCTATTAGGATTCTAGGCTAGCCCCTTTTCCTTGTTTCGTTTTTCCTTTTCCTACTCTATTTCTTGTCCCCTACCCCAAGTAATCTCTCCCCTCTCCTATATAAATACCCCCATAGACCCCCCCTCTCCTCACACCAAAAACCCAAACCCCCTCTCCTCCCCAAGCCGCGCCCCACCCCGCGCCCCTCACCCGCCGCCGCCGCCCCTATAGCGCCGCCGCCGCCGCCCTAGCACGCCGCCGTCGCCACCATTCGCCCCGCCTCGCCGGAGGTAGCCCCGCGCCTCTCTTTTTTTCCCCGCGGTTCGGTTCTTTTAAAAGAAACCGTTCCGGTTTTCTTTTCCGGTTTTTCTCTCCGATTCTTCGTTTCGGTTTCTTTTCCGAAACCCTAGATCGGTTTTCCGTTTTCTTCGTTTCGGTTTCTTTTCCGAAACCCTAGATCGGTTTTCCGTTTTCT